>NC_134488.1:39150723-39290723 GCF_040206685.1 Ascaphus truei | reverse complement strand
ACAGTACTGTACTGTAGATTACAGTAATTTCAAAAGGCAGTTCATCATAATACTGTAATTTGATCCCTACACCCCCCAAATAAACTACATAAAAAGCACACAAATCAACCATGTGCAGGCAAACGCACAGATTTAATATCGTAATATCAAGATTGTTTTTGCAGGCTTGTGGATAAAATAACAGTTAAAAGTTACAGGCGCATGAGCAGGAATAAACTAGCTCACATCCGAAAGAGGATTACACACAGGCGCATAGAGGGGTGATGCTCTGTGCAAATCAAATTCGAGAAGGATTTTCCAAAGCGTTGCCGTAAACAAAGCCTCAAAATTCCAATTTCAAAGAGAATCATACGCAGGCGCAGTGAGGCTTTGTAGCTCGGCTATGGACGGATTAAGAACACAATGGCAAGATTAAGAAAATTAATGACTCTGTGGAGAGGGGGGGTTGGGTGACTCATGTGCAGTAAGCAGCTAGCTCCCATCTCAAAGAGAATTACACGCAGGCACAGTGAGGCTTTGAAGCTCGGCTATGGACGGATTAAGAACACAATGGCAAGATTCAGAAAATTAACGACTGTGGAATTTCAAATCCTTGAGCTAGCGTTCATGGGGGAGGGGGCTACAGATACAGCTGCATGAAGTTCAAAGCTAAAGACATACTTTAATTTCAAAAGGCAGTTCATCATAATAATACACCCCCAAATACAGTACGTAAAAAGCACACAAATCAACCATGTGCAGTCAAACACAGTGTCGCAGTCAAAAGCTACCGCACAGATTGAATATCGTAATACAGTAAGATGGTTTTGGCAGGCTTGTGGAGAAAAAAAATTACAATAAAAAATAAAAATTTAATTTTTTTTTGGTCACTCACTCAGGCAAGCAAGCAAGCAGTGGTGGGCGAAGTTACAGGCGCATGCGCAGTAAATTCCTGCTGTCAAGCAGGAATGTGATTGAAACCAGACACACGTTCAAAGGAATGGTGTGGGAGAGATGTACTGCATTGCACAGAAGATAAGAAGTTGAAATACCCTGCAGTGCAGTTAATTATCCTGAGCGAGGGGAGAGCGCTGTATATGCAGAAATGTGACACTGTTACAGTACTGTACACGCCTGTGCGTTTCAACAATTTTCAAATGAGACATACTGTACAGCAGCACAGTACTGAAAATGCATGTATACTTTAAATATACAAATTTACAATTACTGCGCGCGCACACACAGACTGTGTACTGACGTAGGTTGAACCGCGTAGGTATTAGACTTCCAGGACAACAGCTCGCAAACGCCCCCCTGAGTTTTTATACGGCATTGTAGTATTGCAGACAGCGAGAATAAAATGCTAATATCACGAGCGCGAAAATAACGCAGTTCACTCCGGGCGAAAACGACAAAAAAACGCACCTAACCGGGATAATCTGAAAGCCGTGGATCTTTTTTTTCCGCGTGTTTGTCTTTTTGGCTTATATGCCTAATAAAGTGTTATTTTTTGCCCCAGCCCTTTGCTCTCTTTTTTGGCAGTTCTCTACTTTCCATTTCCCTTTTACTTTAGACTCAGGTCGGCCGCCACTGTAGCAAATAGCGAAGATAAGTATATTATATTTCAATGAGTGCCTTATACACTCCTATATTTGCAGTGGCCTTTCCAGTGTTTAATGGAACTCATATCCATCACTGTGATTTGGAGACGACATGAAAAGACCTCAAAAGAGATGCTGCTAATATTTGTGGATAGAAATGTGCAAAACATTTGCAAGCTCCTCTCAACATCCATTGTAACCAGATATCCCTCTCACAACACTGTATATTATATTGTGTTTCTGTATTTCTGCCATACTCGATGAAGGACCCTGAGAAGTTCAAAAGCTTGTAACATGTCAATTACTTGTTGGTCCAATATAAGGTATCATACCCTGCACTCCCTCTCCCTCCTTTGTTACTACATGGAAGAAAGGACCATCACGGCTCCCCACCCTTCTTTGCCGAGATTGTGAATATCGGACATCGTGGCATTTTCATAGAGCTATCAGTGAACCAATCCCATTCATTGAATAGAGTTTCCACAAAACGTTGTCACATTTGCTAGAAATGATCTTACTTGCCAGAGGCGATAAAGAGAGCACAATTCAGTTACTGTCACTCATCCATTAAAAGAGCTTTTCACTAGAGATTGTCAAATTTTGGGGGGCAATTTGGATCCTCAGTCGATTGTCCGGTTCCTTTGGTGAGCGGATTTTAGCAGATCAATCTCAAAGAAGGCGATTTGTGTTCTGCCGATTTTTAAATAATTTTTACCAAAACACTCCGCTGATCCCGCTTCCCTTGGACGGATTTGTAGAATCCATTGCCGAAGACTCCGCTGAAGGATTGCCGAATCTGACGGCTTGGATTCTACAAATCCGTCCACGGGTTGTATCCAATGGCAGTTTTTAATGTATCCACGTGGATTAAAACTGACCACATCCCTTTGCAGATTTTACACTACGAAATAGATTGTGGGGAGAAAATCCGGCATTTGGGCGGATTCGCCCATCTCTGCTTTTCACAGATGCCTGTGCAACATCGAGGGCATTTGGCTTGGTTTTCTCAAGCAAATTAGTTAGATTTTGTGATCTTGAGACTTCCCTTAAAAATTGGGAAACCTTCCCATGTCTCTCTCTACTAATGAGTGTTCTATCACTAGTGGTATCTAGTGGTGGTGATGAACAAATAGTATTCTTCGAACATGAAATCAGTGAAATATGGAACATTTTTCTTTTAGATTTAGATTTTCTTTTTTTCCCAGCGAAGACAGATTATCTTGCAGCTTTGGGGTTTGCAAATTATGCAGAAACCAAATGATGCTGCGGTAAAGTAGGTTTTCTGTTGGGAGCATCACCGATGATATGACATTTAGAGAGCAGTCTCATCTATCAGTATTATAAAGTGCTTAAGGAGCACATACTGGTTGCATCGCTGCTGGTCTCAACTAAGAAGGATGAGGCTATAAATGTTAACCAAGCAGGAGAAAAATACAGATGAGGGGAAAGAGGAGAGAAATGTTTCTCAAAGCAGAACACCTTTAATGTCCCATCTTCTTGATTATGTGATTCCCCAATGACAATCTAAAATGAAAAGTTGTGCACCTTGCATGACCCCCCAGCTGTTCCCCACAATAAATGTTAAAGAAGAAGGCAAATCAGATTTTAATGTCCCTTAAATAAACAGGTCAGTTTCAGGTGTTTAAAAAAAGCACCTGGGCAGATGTTAGCCTTCAGCTGACAATAAAATGCAGGGATTCACTAAGCTTCGAGAAGGGGTGTTGGAGTTTACTCTCACATTTACGGCCATAAACGTGTATTGCAGGCAACATGGGGGATGGAGCTCCAATACCCCTTATCAGAGCTTAATGAATATCCCCCAATTTCCCTTGCAGATAACCCAGTTTTGAGATGTTGATGGGAATCACATTGACAGAAGATCTGGTCACATGCCGGTAGTCACAGTGGAAATTTTAGAGCTCGGTTTTAAGCGTATGAGAGATAGACTGAAGACATCCTTGAGCAAAATACAGGAGATTATTAAAACAATACAAAAACAAAAGCAATCAGCATGTATTTCTGCTTTATCTGCACACAGCACATACAGTATGAGCTTAATAATAGACCGCCATGTGTTCTTTTAACTACTGTACAGTACTTGCCTTTTAATCCATTCATTGCTGGGTGTACTGTCATGGCAGTCAAGCTTTGTAATGCGGCAGCCTCAGCCAAAAGACCTTTAATGTCGCCTAGTACTGGTTGCCTTAATTGTGGCAGACTTCACAAATGCTAAATTATCTCCTTCTGGTTTTCAGATGATCCCCCTGAGGTCCAGCCCTTGGTTGGAGCTGTTCAATATTGCGACATACAGTACTATGGTTCCTTGCTGATACAACAGCTTATAGCTTATAGTCCTGAAATGTGTCCAGCTTTTGTTTAATTTACTTCTTTTTTTCATGCCTGTGCCTCAAGCTATTACAGCTGATTCAATCTTTAACTCCACTTAAAGTTACAGTTCAAATTGCCATTTAAAAAAAAAAAAAAATTACATTCAATATGTGCATCAATATAATCTGCACACTGACTAGTGATTAGCTAAACTGCAGATCGATCCGTTCTCCTGTAATTGATCGCTGAAGATTTGGCTCTGGGTTCTTTATATCACTGTTAGGGCTGCAGAAGACTACCCAAGATGCAAATTTGTGTGTGGAAGATCATGTGACCAGGCAGTCACTAGATACAATTGGTGCCACGCTCTCACTAGCAGGGCTCAAAAAGGGGTCTGCCAGAGCTTGTTTCAGAAGAGGAAGGGGATGTGACTTTGTAAATGGTTGTTATAGAAACAACACTACTTGTTACATTAGAATACATAAAACATTTCTTTAAACAATTTTTTTTTAATGTTACAAGTATTTTCTCATAGTACAGAACTGATTTATTTAAAAAAAAAAAAAAAAACACATGTACAGTAGGATATGGCTTGGTCTGCAGCTTTAACATATCCTGAACGCTCTTCCTTCATCTGGTCTTTCAATGAGGCTCGGGATCTCCTTCCAAACAAGTAACATGAGCTACCCCAGTCCCCAATTCTATACGAGAACAATGAGTTAAGCATACATTTTGCGGGCGTCGGAGCACCTGCCTGCTCCTGTTAACTATACAAAGAACACATATTGAGTCTAGTTAATGCAGTATAACAATTTTGGTGTGCACTGAAGTGAAAAGATGCCATTAAGATTGGCATATTGTACGACATTTAAAAATAGGGCTTTGAAAGTAATTAGATGTTAATCGAAGTGAGAATGGTTCGTGAAACACACAGGTGCGGCACAGAATTTGATGCTGATAAATATAGCGTAGAATATATGAACGGTTTTTCTAACAGCTTGTGTATTTGCCAAACAACCATGGCTGTGGGCCTTAGAAATTGGCTACCGTCCAATCTAATCTAAATTTTTCCATGTAAGTAGCAGGGGATACAGAGAAAGCAAGACTCACACTCAAGCTTGGCATTTATTCCGCAAGAATGGCTCACAACAGCAATAACTGTAGCTTCCTTTCCAACGCCCACAATCTCCCCTACTTCACTCCTTCATAAAGGCTCTCCAAAACCCTCCAAAGTCACCCACCTCATAGATCTAATTAACACCACGGTCCCCACTGTCAGACCCATCACCATGCCACCGACCAGATTAAATCCGGAGACCTTACCCCAAACCTTGCCCACCAAACAAGCAAGCTCTTAAATGCTCCCAACCCATAGCCCGGTCCATAATGTTCCCTCCCCTGCCCACCAACCAAACAAGTTTTACTAACTAAGGTAAAGCGCTCTGGATAAATGTTGTTATAAATAAATAAATAAATAAGCAAATATAAAGGAATCCGTTTTAGACAGCATGCGGCAGTCTGTCCTGGACGGTAGATTTTTAGCCCTAGTATCAGGGCTGTAATTTTTCCCACTCCAATTTTGCAGATTAAACTGGATCATGATCTGAGACTAGAGATCTGTGAGCTGGAACTTGCTCTAGATCCGGAACTAGAAAGCCTGTTGGAGGCTGGGTTTTATAAAGCCTTTCAGTCATTGAATTGTAATCCGTTTTAAGAGGGCTTCCCCTGTTACAGTAATATAGTAACTCAAACTGAGCACTTTCACTCGTGTTTTGAATCTAAAAAAAAATGAGTGTTTTAGTTTTGAACATGGTTTCAGTTCTAAAATTATTTCGTTTTTTGGTTTTGGGTAAAAAATATTTCTAGTTTTTTATTCTGATTTTGCCAAAACTCGATTTGTTTGGTTTTAATTTGTGATTTTGTACCACATTATGGGAAAAAATCTAAATATGTAGGAAAATGCTTAAATAGTATAAAACTCCTCTTATTTCCCTTTATGTGTCAGGGTGGGGCCTGAGTTCATCCTAACTTAGTATAGGGGCGCGTAAACTTTATTTGCGGCGTCCCCCCCAGCCTGCTCTCCTCAGTTAGAGCAACCCCCACCTTACCACGTGTGACGTCACATGACCCGCAGCATCATTTGTCGTCACGTTATCGTGGCAACCATGATGTCACATGACCCACCAAGCTTCTGAACCACAGTAAGTGTAATTGCAGAGGCCTCGCGCGGTCCCCCAGCATTTAATTTAAATGCCTTGGGGAAGAGCGCGGTACCTCTGCAACTGCCCGCCTCCCCCCTAAAAAATCTAGCAACCCCTGGGGGGCACGCCCCCAGTTTGCGCACCTCTGCCTTAGTACACCATTATCAGACCTACCAGATAACAAAAACCAGACAAGACTTGTATGCATACAGTATACTGTATATTAGCAAGTCCTTTATGGTTAGGGGCAACCTTTACCATGTGACCTCTACTCTTAGATAAAAAAATTAAAACAAACTGCCAACATCTTACTGTATATATAAACAATGCACAGTAAATGAGGGCACTGCTCCATTGTCCCCTATATCCTCTCAATGGCCTATGTAGCAGCCCCTTTATGCTCATTTTATTTCCAGCACTGCATTGAAGCTTTATTATCAACATGGCGTGTAGTCATATTGCAGGCCTGAGTAGGGGGAGACATTTGTGTGGTGTGTACAGTATAATTAAAAGGATACCCACATTGCAGAGACAGGCCTCCATGTTGTCTGTTATCCCACTGGCACTTTGACAGTCTGGCCAGTATATTGATATCTCTCTTGTTCTGATATCTCTCTTGTTCTGATATCTCTCTCTCTCTCTCTCTCTCTCTCTCCTCTCTTTTTTCCTCTCTTTTTTCCTCTCTTTTTTCCTCTCTTTTTTCTTCTCTTTTTCTTTCATTGACTAGCAGTCTAATACAATCAACCTCTTTCACCTCTGTGAGGGTCAGGCTGTCTCTCTGTAGCCCCTCTTATTGTCACACCTGGGCTGTTTCTCAAGCAGACAGCCTGCCCCAACATTCCATCCGTTCTTCCTCCCATCCAATCCCATATCTCCTGTCATGTGTTACCAGCGCCTCCCATTCCCCATCGCACCCTGTGATACAGTAGGTTTGTTCACAGTATACACGCACATTTGTAGCATTTGGGCGAGTATAACAAAGCCCAAAACATAAACATATTTAAATAAATAAAATCATTGAAAATATGAGGAAATTAACAAAAAATGCAACTGAAAAAGAAATTGATAGAAACACCTAGATATGGGCACTTGGGCTAAATATCAATAACATATTAAAGCTAAATCACACTAAGTATCGAACGTAATAGTCTCCCGCTGTGTGCTTCGATGTTTCATGTTCTGCATCTCTCTGCTGTTTAAATGTCACCTACAGTGATGTAATTTCTGGATCTTGCTGTGACAGGGTGTCAGGGACTATTGGATAACAGCAGGACGCAGTGTTACAAAGAGTCTGATTAATATAATGTTTTCATTTGAAGCTGAGATTTTGTAGCACTGATGTATGCCCAGTGCTAGAAGTATGTATGCTAGATACCTGACCATAAAGCTCCCCGGCCCCTGCAAATACCTGTAATACGAAGACACACACACACATGGAAGGTCTGGAGGTTCAGAGACAACCGCTTTTATTGAATACAACAACAGAACATTATAGGTGAAAACCCTGCCAGAGTACTTCACCCATGGGTAAGGCTAATAGTACACAACATGGCACACAAAACCCACCAAGCCAGGCACTGCACAGGCCTGCCCACTTAAATTACTCGTCGTCAATTGTGAGAATGGGCGCCAGAAACCCAAAGCAGAAGCCCAGTGGTGGATTCCGCTTTTTGTCACTTGTAGGCTGTGCGGCGGCCCGCCTCTGTGTATGACATTATGAGACCGTGTTATCTTGACAACGCAATGTCACAATGTCACATAACGCCGCGGTCATGGCAATGACGCTACAGGAGAGGGTCTGCTACGGAAAAGGTAAGACACACACTCAAACAAATTAGCTCCCCTCAAAAAGTTGCCACGCTTGTCCTGCTCAGACTATTGGGAAATCCGCCACTGGCCCTGCCCACTCACCAATAACAGCCACCACAGGGTTATACTGTACCACAGAGTCCCACCTGGCAAGGTTAACCCACACTTACACCCCAGCAGCTGCTGTGACAGAGGCAAGAACACGCCCCAAAGGGTATTCATATTCCATATATATCATATATAAACGTTTATTTTTAATTATCATTATTATTATTATTATTATTATTATTATTATTATTAATATTATTATTTATAACAAGTACAAGCATTAAAAAAAAGTAACATCTTACAAAAAAGGGTGGGCGGGAATAACTTTCAGCAGGGCGCCGGGATGATTTCCCACCACTACACAAGCCTTTTATACCTCCCCTGGGAGAAAGGAGGCAGGGGCAGGGTGAGCCTTGTCCTGGCATTCTTGCCACCCTGGCACTCAGGGCTACTGTACTTTAGTTACAATGTATCTTCCTGCCATATAATGTATTGCGAGTCGAACTTATGTAAAATGGCCTATGATACTTGGAACTTCCTGTAGTATTAATGACATCACCAAAGGGAAACATGACAATTTTCTGTTCTATTTTTTATTTATTTATTTATTTTTTTATTGGAAGTTTAGTTTATTAACAATGTTTCACGGAATTACAGGACCAAACAATGCATTAGTGCACCTCTCGTACAGTACATAAGAGAATGCTGCATAAATATATTTTTAATAAGTATTAAAAATAACATACTGTAGTAACAATAGTTTTGTTTTTTACATAACATAACAATACATTATTAAATTAACCTTTTTAAAACAGTAGCAGGATTACAATACGTTAATAAAAACTTAAATTGAACATATTTTGCTGCAGAATGACAACTTTTCATGGACCAGAATCATATTATACACAGATGTTTCTTTATGTGAGTTTTTAAGATGGCAAAGGTTCTAGTATAGATGAGATGAAAAAAGTGAAGAAAAACAGCACTCCCATTGGTTTACAAGCAAGTTTTTATCTCTCTGTCATCAAACAGTATTTAAACTGTGGATATTGAGATCTTGGGTGTTGATATGCGATACATTAATACCGTAACTAAAGGAAACACTCACCTAGGTTGGCTGCATACTTTGCTTCATTCAATAAGCTGCAATGCCCCTGGATATCACCTGTGGTGTCCCGCAAGGCTCTGTTCTGGGGCCCCTACTCTTCTCAGTGTTCATTAATGATCTTCCCACAGCTTGTAAGGAAGCCTCAATACACATTTATGCAGATGACACAATCCTATATGCACACAGCCATAGCCTCTCTGACCTTCAACACATACTTCAGTCTGACTTTTTGAGACTCGAAAACTGGATTTCCCAAAACAAACTGTTTTTAAACACTGACAAGACTGTAACAATGGTATTTGGGACCAAGACTAAATTTGTAAAGCTTCCAGTGACTGAGCTCCTGATTAGAACCAACGCTAACACCACCCTAACACCTGTCACTAGTTTTAAATACCTGGGTTTATGGTTCGACTCCCACTTAACATTCGGGATGCACATTGATACCCTGACAACCAAGACCTATGCCAAACTAGGGGTACTTTACAGGAACAAATCCTCCCTAAGTCTCCTGGTCAGAAAGCGTATCGCACAGCAGATGCTAATGCCAATTATTGACTATGGAGACATAGCATGGCTCGGCACCTCAAACCCACCTTAGAAAACTTGACACCCTCTATAATTCAATTTGTCGTTTTGTTCTCCAATGCAACTACAACACACATCACTGCGAAATGCTCAAAGAACTAGATTGGTCAACATTAGAGTCTAGGCGCAAAGTTCACCTTTCCTGTCTTGCCTTTAAATTCTTCATGGGCAAGCTATCCAGCTACCTGAACAAGCTCCTCACCCCTACCACTTGCAGCACTTATCACCTGAGATCAGACTCCAAAAGACTGTTCATGGTCCCAAGGCTCAACAAAGTATCCGGACGTTCCTCCTTCTCCTACCGTGCACCCCAAAACTGGAACAACCTACCGGAGACTCTCACATCCACCACCAGTTTAAGTTCTTTCAAATATAAGGCTGTCTGGCATTTTAACCTGGTCTGCAACTGTTTCATACGCTCATAATATATATTTTCTTTAACGGTGCATGCAATGTCTTGTATATAATGTATACCCTGTTCATTTATGTAACTATTTGTAACCATGTATTATTTGTTTTACTCTGTGCCCAGGACATACTTGAAAACGAGAGGTAACTCAATGTATTACTTCCTGGTAAAATATTTTTTAGGACAGTGCTTAAAAAAAAGTCGAATCGATACAATTCATTTGTTGCATCTTTTTTCTTTACAGAACTATGCAGAATAATGGTTTTGTTTTCCTAAATTTTACCTGACAAAATCTAATTATAGTCTTTAACCAGATGGTACGCAGGCTTCAGCATCACACCAGGAGTGAATGCAGCCTCTCACAGACAGACCAAATCAGGCAAGGTAACCTTTAAGTAAAAGAATGTTCAGAAGCGCAACAGTGCTTCTGTAAGGAATCCGCTCTGTGGTTTACTGGTTGCCTTACCTTGCAGACTGTGCAGTTCTGGAGCACCTTTCCTGATGTTTGCTGCAGCCTGGATTCACTCACCAAAGCAATTCACACTCCCTCTGGTATCTACTGCAGCTGTGCAGCCTATCACTGCAACCTAGACTTGCATTCATTCATTGGAGCAGTATCTTCACACCCCCCTCCGGGGATTGGCCCGCTGGCCTTTAAGTATTGTCTTCCCATAATGCTCCCTGCCGAGCATAGTCCTTCCTGGATGTCACTATCTGTTCTGCCACAAGCCCTCGCTTGTTCCTGTCCCTCATGCTGAAGCGGAGTATTCTCCTTGTTGTCTGCAGCTCCAGGTTTCCTAAGGCCGGCTGCTATATTCACGCAGCGGTCTGCTCCAGTCTCCTGTGTTGTAGCTGAGTACTCTTCTTGTTCACTTCAGCTCCTTGTTCCTGGGACCGGCTGCTATATTCACGCAGCGGTCCATTCCTGTTCTCCTGTGCTGAAGCAGAGGTTTCGTCCCTGCGTCCTTCAGTCTCCTGGATTCCTGCACAGTAGCGGAGGTTTCCCTGTGTATCTTCAGCTTCCTGGTTCCTGGGGCCTACTCTTTCCCTAATCTAGAGAGGCCGTGTCCTGGTTCCTGCGCTGAGACAGAGGATTCCCTAGCCCGCTCAGGACTCTTGCGCTGTAGCACTGGTGCACCCGTGCAGCAAAGCGGTGTGCTACTCTGGTCTGCTTACCATCTCCTGTGACCAGCACCATGGGCCATGGCCGTCGCTCGCGCAGAGCCCAACCCCGCGCTCCTAAGCTGAAGCGGGGTTCTCCTGACTACATGTTGTCGAACTCTTGCCTGAACAATGTTTATCCTGATGTCTCCTGTCCTGACCCTGGCTTCTACAACGACGACGCTGTCTTCTCCAATCCTGATCCTGCGACATATGACTACGAACTGCGCAATCCGGATCAGCCTGCGCGGTCTCAGGTCGGTGCTTTTACAACCCCACCTCAGCCTCGCGGTCCGGTCCTGGTTTGTGGCGAGCAGAACCCTGACAGCTTCATAGTGTAGTAATTCACAGTCACAAACCATGATTGAAGCATACAGCACATGTTTTATTTTATTTTTTAATGTCCAGGATTTCAATATGCTTTTAAAAGAAAAGTTACAACTTAAAAAAATATACGAAGGTCTGGGATTCACTAAACCGCAGTGGGTAATATCGCACCCCGATCCAACCGTAACTGCCATTCAAGTCAAAGGCCTGCAGTCAACAAACTCTGATAAGCACAATTTAGCTATTATGGGTTAAACACTGATACTACATATAGCAGACTGATACTCACATACATACTGTACACTGATACTACACACAGCAGACTGACTCACTCACTCACATAAACTGATACTACACAAAGCAGACTGACTCGCTCACTCACATACACTGATACTACACAGAGCAGACTGACTCACTCATATACATACACAGATACTACACACAGCAGACTGGAACACTCACTCACATACACTTATACTACACATTGCAGAATGACTCACTCACATACATACACTGAGACTTCACACAGCAGACTGACTGACTCACTCACTCACTCACTTACTCACTCGCTCACATACACTGATACTACACACAACAGACTGACTCACTCACATACATACATACATACATACACTGAAAAGACTAACTCATACATACACTGCCATGAGAGATTCAACCGCCATAGTCTTACCATGGTTTTGGGGGTCTCCTGGGAATTCCAGATACCTTAACCAGTCTAGAACTTTAGGTGGCACCTGATGCTACAACTCACAGGGAATTTATACGGGTACCAAGTGGGTCAGTTTGGGCCTGAAAATGCATCATATCTTACTCATTTGGGAAAGGGTTAATACTTGTGTGCAGCTTAAGTGAGTACCGTAGCACCCACACAACTTTACCTCCACGGAGATGGAAGATTTGATTCAGCTTCTTTCGTGTAAAACTCACTTAAAAAGCCCAAGAAACCAGATCACGAACAGAATCATTCTAATAGGCCACAAATGTTCAACAATACTAATTCACCAGGACCGTTCCTTCAATGTACCCATGCTGGTTCATTAAAATTCTGCCTGTATAAAATACTTCAAGGTACTGAGGCAAATCTAATTAAAATTTACACATCACCCAGTGTCTGGCTATTTGACTGGGCTATAATTCTGGAACTAATCCTTTATCAGCTAACCTCTGCACGGATTTAAATCTAGGCCAATGAAATGTTAAGGACCTGCAAGCCAAGAGTCCATGGTTGTGATAAAGCATGACAGGCTTGTTTTTTTTTAATTCTCTCTATTTAGCAGCTTTTCTGTTGGGGAGGGGAGTTAAATGTAAGACTGCAATATTTACTTCCGCACTTTTTATGGGTTGTAGTGCAGAACTGCACATCTTACTTCTAACTGTGCTTTTACTTAGCATGAACAATTAGAGCAAGAGACAACCTCTGGAGTGATGTTAGGTAAAAGACCTATAATTAAGACATGAGTTTACTTAAATAGAGCCTGCCACGGGGAGAAAAAAGCTTAGTATCTGGATACATTCCAACAATACAAAGGAGCTGTCTTAATAATATACTGATGCCAAGATCTTTGTGAGGACTTGGGTAAGTTGGTTCTTTCATGCTTCGAAATGACTTGTCTCCCGACCAGTTTGTAAGAAAACCCAAGGGTTTCTAATAAAAAAAGTATCTTCAAATACTGGTTTGGTTTCTTACTGTATGTCTTGTGCTGTGTATGTATTCATGGTATTTGTTTGTGGTAGACATGCAGTGTTGTTTTGCCCTGGACTTGATGCAAAGGGAGGTATTTTCATCCTGCATCTATTATTAATAATGTGTATTAAGGATGGGGAATTTCACTCATGTTTTGATTCAAAACATTTTTTTTATGCTTTTGTTTTGTACGTGGTTTTGGTTCTAAAGAAAAATGCTTTGTGTTTTGATTCTGGTTTTGCCAGAACTTCGATTTGTTTGACTTTGACAGGAAAGGGCTAAAAATAGGATGTTAAAATAAAACATTATAAAAATATGTATAGAGTCATAAACAAGGTAGGAAACTAAAATAACATAACTGAAAAACCTCATGTAATGAAAATATATTGGGCCTGGTGTTCTGGTTTTGTGTCCAAATAATTTGGGAGTTTTGTTTTTAATTTTGGTTCTAGAAATGGTCAAAGTTTTGGATTAGGAATGTAAGGTTGTGCTCATCTCTAACTTCAAGGTACTTGCACTTACTAGATTGCTCCTCATGCATTACTGAAAGATTGTGAACGGCGGGAGTTAAAGAGCAGGAGTTAAGCAACACATACAGTACTGGGTCCCATTTACAAAGAAGTATCACTCCTCGTGACACCGTCTATGCTAAAAAAAAAAAAAAACACATAGCTTATTAAAATGAATGAGCAATAAAGGGTCATCTTTGTTAAGCTGTTACCATAAAAAAACTTTCTGAGCTGAAAGACACATTAAAGCCCATTTAAATAGGCCAAAAAGGGCATATTTAAAAGCCGTGGTAGGAATGTGTATTAATGAAGCTGTTTTATTTAATAAATCAGTGCAATATTAGATAATATTAGATAACTTTTTGTATATATATTTGTATACATATTTTTCCAACTCTAATGCCTTTTGTTAATGAGTTTTAATAATGTACTGAGCATCATTTGGTTACTTAGCAACCATTTATGAAGTCACATCCACTTCCTCTTCTGAAACAGGCTCTGGCACACACCTTTTTGAGCTCTGCCCTCTAGCAGGAAAGTATCACAAACAGATCTGTTGCAGTATTCCAGCAGTAGACTGTCTATTGATGAGCTGAAAGCTGTAACAATAATGTGTTACACTTAGTAATATATTGTTACATAGCAGCTGTAGCATTTCACAGACGGCAGCACTGAGTCAGAAGTCAGCCATTTCGATAGCCCTGAGAGCAGAATACAGGAGAACGGACCGATCGGCAGTTTAGGTAATTATTTCTCATTAAAGCTACTTACATGCTTAGCAGGGCTAAGTAAATATGACCCGCTGCATATTAATGGGCTATATCAGAAGGACCAAACAGCTGTCTGTTAGTCAGTCCACTGACTCTACCCTTCCTTGTTCCAGACTTAGTGGTACATGCTGTGTAATGCAAAAAGGCATACGCTCTAGAGACTCCATGTAAAAATAGATAGAAGTGACGAGAAGCCAACTGTGATCAGGGGGGTCTGAAGCAGCTTTGAGGATCGTGCAAGACACACCTGGTTATTTTTATCTTTTATCTGCGTCTCTAATGTATTACCCTTTCCCTACCATTAAATCCTCCACCCGGTTAACACCCCTGGCTAATGATCTGAGCCAAGTGTAGGAAACTTAGTTAACAAGCATTTTACATCGGATGCAGTCACAAGCGGAAAACGTATGGAAACTCACTCTGCTTCCAAGCACGCTTTCTTTGCCTTAATCGGCAAGCGCCATTAGAATAGAAAAGGTAGACTATTATAGCATTTTGCTATTATTATGCTCTTTAAAGCTGCAGTTCAGTCTTTTTTTTTTTTTAATTTATTTTTTTACTTCAATAGTTTCATGTGTGCAATCTCTAATTACCTAAAGAACTGTATAGCTGCCAGTCAATTCGTTCTCCATGTATTGATAGGCGAAATTTGGTGACATAATTAGAGCTGGCATATGTTTTTATTTGCTTCTGTCGGTCAGTGGAAGCTCATGAATATTCATGAGCACTCCTGCACTGACATGTGCTAGAGGGAGGGCAGGGCTGACAAAGGGGTGTGCCAGGGCTTGTGACAGGACATGAAGGGGCAGTGCCTTAGCAAATGGCTGTTAAAATAGAATACAAGAAAATTGGTCTTTCAAAGTTGTTGTTTTTAAAACAGAAAATGCTAAAAGTATTTTTTCTTACACCAGAACTGATTTATTAAAAAAAACACACATGCAGGATATTGACTGAACTGCAGCTTTAATATTGCCAAACACAGCTACACTGTTTAAATAGTCTTTGAGTTGACAGTATGTTGCAAATATTACTGTAGCTCCAAATAATACACCAACTATAATAAGCATTTCTACTATTCATAGCTCATACTCTTTAAAATGTGTAATAAAACCCTATGAATTTGTTTAATTAAACCTTACATCTCGTGCTATATATATACCAAGAAGCATATCCCATCAGCACTTCATGACCTCGCCCCGTGTTACAGATATAGCAGCAGCTGTAATTAGACTATTAAATTAACCATCATATTTAAAAGGCTTTGTCTAATGACACTCTCTTCTGGAGTTCAATTACATGTCCAGTTCATAATCCCCGCCCCCCACTCCACCCTCCAGTAAACTGAAGTAAACAAGCTGTTTAAAATATTCCTGCAATTGTTGTAATCTTCAGAATTTGAACCTCGCATAGCTAAATATAATACAACAGCAGCAATATTACATCCCCCCATTTTCTTCTTCTTTTTTTCTTAACTGTCTATGTAAAGCATGTGACAATGTATAATTGTACATTCTTACTTAAGCTGGCAATCGTTTGGTGCTGCTGTTATAAATCCGTCAAAATCCAGATTGTGTGCCTAACATAATGGCTGCTTCAGTCAGTGTAAATCAGCAACTACTGTACAATGTATCCTTATATTACTAAGGTAACATGATCTATTGTTACAGTTTGCAGCTCAAACTGCTGGGAATATTGGCAACAAATAATCACAAATATCTTGCACTGCTGGGGAGGTGGGCAAACATCTGCTGTAGAAATCAAAAGATTATTTTAAATTCATTAAACATGGCATTAAGAGTTGAATATTAAAAAAAAAAAAAACACAGTGAATATAATCTAATACAACAGAGCAGAATCGATAAAAAAAAATATATATATCTATATTACATGTTTTGCTGCTTTAACGACACAGCTATTTATAATGGGTATACATACTACCAAATAGAAAGAGTCGTATTTTACATGGAATCGTTTTTTTTATAGAATTACAAAATAAGATTTGGAGATTTTTAAAACAATGGTAAGCGCCCACTGTATTTCACTTAAATGCGCTTTAAAGTATCTTCCAACACACAGTTGTTTTTGGTGTAATAACACTGCTTAGTAAATAAGGGCATGTGGCAATTATACATGTAGACGGAATGACACAACTATGTGCGTAGGAGATATGAAGTAAAGATGCCTATTCTAGGAGCTCCGAATGTGACAAACCTATACAGCCCTTTCCCATGGGATCGGCACGCTGTGCTTCTCTGTAAGCCCTTCTCGCACGTCCAATCCGTGCCTAAAAGGCTTTTTTAGAAGCGTGTTCAATCCAGCTCTGCCAATCCGATCGGTTTGTCAAAAAAGTATCTGACGCACATTTTTTTTTACTAAAACTGGTATTCTAGTAGCTCCATTATGCAAACCTCAGGGGTGGGGAGATTGGCATCACAAGTTCCATCCAGAGCTGGAAATCTGGGTTTGGCTGAGAGAGCACAGCCCATAAGTCAGACTGGGGAGGGAGTTACCCCCACCTCTGGTCACCCCGCATCTAAAGCACGTACCATCCGGGCGGTCTGGCTGTTAAACCGGGCGGTTTGTCACTCATTACAGAAGATGCGATCTGCAATAAAGAATAGTTTTTGTCCTCACATTTCATTCCGCTACTGAACATGTGAAACTGTGGTGTTTAGCATTGACCCCTTTGGAACTACGAGAATAAGCACCCCCATTATTATAATGCAAGTATTGGAAAGAGTCAGACTAAGTAACACAATTACTAATCTGCTATGGGATACCTTAATGAGCCAGTTCTTCATTGGGACAGTGTACTTATTCCAGTGCCATGTTTAGCAGCTTAGATCTGAGGGCTCAATGCCTTTTGTTTTGACCAAAGTCTGACCCCGATAATTATTTGTACATATTTGTGAAAGTTAGTCTGTCTGTCACTTTGTTCAACAACAGTTTGCATAGGCAAAGCCCCCTCACCCCACTTCCGCTTCCCTTCTTTATTGGCTCCCTGATTAGGACAGGGTGGGATAAGGGTAACACGTGAGTGACAAATACCCCCCCCCTTTCAGAGCCCGATATAACATTCCATTTTTAAGTCATCTTGTGAAAAAAATATGAAAGCATCCACATCTTTGCTATTATTGTAATTAGATTGTTTAAGGAAGCCAATTGGACTTAAATTCCGTACAAACGGGTATTCACTGACTAGCTAAGTGGGATTGCATTTATGACTGCTTAGTAAACTTGGCCCTAAATAGGCCACATATACTGTACAGTATATATCATCAATGTTGTATATTTCTGCTGTGGTTGCTTGAATCAATATTTAACTGGCGCCTACGACAAAAGAAAAGGATTTTGATTACTAAGCCATATGGAAAATTACGTTTGCTAAAATAAAAAAGCAGAAATCTATGTTTTTCCTTAGCTTAGCAGAACTTTTCTTTTCTGTTGACAAAAGGATGTAAATTTAGATTGTATTCTTGATGTAAGCTGCTTTGCCAAGGTGCTGCTTAGGATACTGGCTTGGCGGACACTTAATAGAGTCTGTACTGTAGCTGAACTTCCCCACATTTGTGCAGAAAACAAATAGTAGCAATGTTGGATTTGCCAAGTCAACACAGAATGTTTAATCAAGAATATGAAAGCGTGGATCGCTTACAATTTGCACATTGTGACTGTGCTAACAGCAGGAGGATATCACATCCTTACCCATTGCTACAGAAGCTTTGTATGTATTTGCTACTTACAGGTACAGTATTGTATTGTTTCTTTCCCTGTGCTGCTCCAATCTCCATTATAAAAGAAGACTAGTCGATTCCCATTTATTTTCCTGAGTCTCACTGGGTCGATCTCACTGTGTTTTAGCTTCAATGGAGACCCACCGATAAAATGAGAACATTTCCCGTAATATGACTTCCCCCAAATCTGACTGATTTAAGTCCTTCAAGGTTAACCTCACTTTAAGAGTATGAATAACCAGGCTTATTTTGTGGGGTAATTCACAGGAACTGTGTTCTACCACCTTTTGTTTATGGATCAATAACAAAAACACAATATGGTAAATGCAAATTATTAGAAGTGGTGCTTTATCTGCCATGACTTACCCATGCCTTGAGCTGGTCCCCTCAACCGAGTCACAAAGAACCACACCACACAACTTCTTGGAAGGATAAACCGGTCACAGCTTTATTAATAACAACAACATATTAAATACCACAATTCTCCAGAATAGGGATCTAATCAGATAGCTCTATTACCATGAACCAAGAGTTCAAGGGATAACCTCAGCACCCACAATGCTCAGGCCGTATGGCACAAAACACACCAAATGGAAGGACACTCCCATTCCAGCCACCCGAGCAGGGAATGGCACCGTCTTCCCAAACTTCCAATTATGATATACAGCAAGGTCATTTAACTGACCTTAAACTGGCCTTGCGAGCTGCCACCAGCCTCACCACCTTCTCTAGCATGCCCTGCCATGCCAGGATCATGATATCGAAAAGGTGAACCCCATCTTCCCTTAGCAAACCTCTAAGCTCACATTCCATATCAATGTGGCTTAATACTTAACCCACTAGCTCCATCACAAATGCTGCCATCCCCTTATTCAGTTTCCTTCATGACCTGTCAACAGCCATGCTACTCCTGGCCCCTTGCCACTGCACCATAGGGGACACTTCTGACTATACCACAAACAAGGACCTAAAGTGTAACAGTAACTGAAATGTCCCTGTGCATACAGTATTCCCCATCAAATCTACTGAACAAGCACCAGATTGTTTTCCCCCAAGTACAACAGCACTATATCAGGAGGGGCCATCACTGATCCCCATCTTGGGTAGAAACTGGCCCCTCCTCATGCCCCTAATAACAACTCATAATGTCCTGACCAAGTTCCTTCAAACCCCAACTGCCTCTCCCCCTCCCCCCCCCTGGCCTTTGAGCTGCTTGCTTCCCTGCCCAAGGAACATACGAGTAACCACACAGCCATACTTTCAGGGGGAGAGAGGTGGGAAACCTGCACAAAACACATAACAAGAGTTTGAACAGGCAAAGCTCCCCCCTCTCTTCATAAGGATTAAAGATGTTCAGTTGTTTTTTTGCAAGTACATTGCCAATTATTTTGCAATGTTTTCTGACTGTATATGTTGTTCAATTCTGCTGCTTTTTGTGAGAGCTGTGCAAAAATGGCGGTAAGTATGGCATCATGTGATTTGAATTTAGGGTCTTTTGACCTGTACGTTGATTTTTAATACTCAGCAAATTAGGTTTTTTTTTTCAAACTTTTCCATTTTGCTATTTTTTTTAAAACAAAAATTACACATTTTGCCAGCTTTACTAAACTTCTTAAAAAAAATTGCCCACCTCTATTAAGGACAAGGTGCAATTAGGGTGTGGAAAAGACTTAGTTGACCAGCTACTGTAAATTGGAAGGCCCCAAATATAAGGAAATGAGGCTTCATTTTCAAAGGAAGAAAAGCATCAAAATCTTTTTTTTAATCATGGTTACATTTATTATGGAAGCCAATTATGTCAATTCCCTTATAAAATGTTCTTCTTTTTCTTCTACAAGTGATTGCCCCTTTAAAACAGGATTATTTATTGTAGATTAGATATACATTCATTATTTTTCTTAGGGTTCCAGTGCCATTTTCCCCTACAAAAGCGCTACTGAGTGTTACATTGTATTATTTACCCTTTGAGTGCAGGAATGCCTGTAGCACTCCGTGCCACAGACATATCAATTTCAGGGTCAGGAGCATATCATAGCAATTACTGTACAGTACATCAGTCCTTAACCGGCCCCAGCATCAGGGTATGGGAGAGAAATTCTCACTCCGATCGTGTCTGTGACTCTTTAAGGCTCATATCGCCAAAGCGCCGTTAAGTCACTGTATATGACGATAACCCAACTGCAAATACAAATATAGATGACCTAATTCAAAATATAGCATACCCATATTGATTAGATTCTGATATACATACACAATTAAGAAAAGGCTTAAAAACATCAGACCAATTTAGCAAACTAGGGTAGGAATAGCCAGCATGGACAATCAGTCCTGTCGGTTGTCTATTGCAGAGCACAGGGAATAAGGTTTAGGAGAAGTCCAGCGGAAACCCCTAGCAGTCATGGGCAGGGAACGTGTATAGGCCGCTAGATGATATGTCTACTCTATGTCCCAAAACCCATCCGTAAAGTATAGGGTGTCTGTCCTGCTGTCAAACATATACCTGTATATTTTTATATTTTTAGGGAGAAGGAGGCTTAGTGAGTAAAGACACTGACTGGCACTGAATTTGAAGCAGGCGAGCCTGGTTCAATTCCCGATGTCAGCTCCTTGTGACCTTGGGCAAGTCACTTTATCTCCCTGTGTCTCAGGCACCAAAAAAAAACATAGATTGTAAGCTCCACGGGGCAGGGACCTGTGCCTGCAAAACATCTCTGTAAAGCGCTACGTAAAACTAGCAGCGCTATACAAGAACATGCTATTATTATTATTATTATTATATACTGCTGCAAATCTCTATGCGATGACTCTATCCCTATAAACAGATCTGGACTTTTCCAAAAGATTTCCTGTCAAGTACTTGTATACACTATGTGACACTATAATGCTTGTCTCCAATACCAGTTTTTTTTTATTGGTTGTGTGATTAGGTATATAATACCTAACTAAATTATCAGTATTTTGATGTGAATATGGAGCACTGTTTTAATGCACCAAGTTTCATTACAGTCCTGTGAAAGATGCTCTGTGTTTCCTGTTTCCTAGTTACATGACTTCATCACACTGCATGCGTTGTGGCGTTTTTATGTCATGCGTCATGATGAGGTCAGACGTCAGAGGTCAGAGGTCAGAGGTCAGAAATGCAGTGAAGCAAACCGCTAATGGTGGAGACCGCAGGTGGTAGGATTGCGGTGAGTAATCACCTTTATGGATATGAAAAGGGTTGTATTGTAATGTAGGTACATCAAAAGAGTAATTTTTCCGGGCACTGGGTCCTGGACCTATGCATCCATTACCTAATAGTGTCTCTGTTAGGTAATGGGTCCAAAAATTTGATGAAAGGGCAAAGTGCCCTGAAACGTTATCTGGATGTACCTGCTCTGAGAAGGTTTTAAATAAACACAGAGTGAGCTGGATTTACTATATTCTGTTTTCTGTGTGCCTCCTTCCATTTTCGGTTTTGCAGACATAGACCGGATACTGGATCCAGCCTTGTGACGCTGACATCATCGAGGGTCTAGCACCAGGTTATAATGGATTTGTGCGTACTGGAGTGTCACTGTTTACCTTTTTTGTTTAAATGTATAACGTTGTGAGGTCTCACACTCCAGGGGCCCAATGACGTAGTCTAATTGCTAATATTTGTAGGGGAGATCACGTTCTGTGGAGCGCGGAACGTGATCTATCTGGGAGTGAACCGGGTGGAGGACTCATTCCATCATTCCGGCAATCAAAGGGTTAAAATAGACACCATCTTCCTCATGAGACTAGCCAAATAAAACAAATAATACCAGCTGGGCTAAAAATAAGTAAGTAATACGTTTAGCTGGAACTCCTTTCTTAGAAGTTGGCGTTGGATGCCGAAGCTCAGTCACCATCACTATTAGGAAAATACATTTTTGCCCACTAACTTGACCATAGGTAACAACTGTAAAGTTACAATCAATTTCTGCCCCATATCTATGTTTGTGCAACAGAGACACCTTTAGATGTGTTTCAGGGGGAAGTATCTTATCACTGGTGAAACACCTTTAGTTTTCCCTGGTTTATAGCAGTGAACATCGAACTATGCAAGGTCTGTGAGTATGAGAATTGTGTAGTACTAAAAAAACCTTTCCAAAAATGGCATATTGTTGGAAGTACTACAGTAGGCCCCTGTCCTCACATGCTGTTGAGCCTCTTCCCAGTGCTGGAGACGATTTTAGAACCATTTATTTGAGCGGAGTAGATGAACTCTTCTTCAGCCTTGGAAAGTGGCTTTGCAGCATATTGAATAGGGACATAAGTTTTCACTGTAACATTTGCCTACCATTCAGAGGAAAGTTCAAGCAAAGTTTTAATTCTTTATTCCCTCAGGCAATCAAGAATCTGTTTATTCCTCCCTCAAAAGGAATGTCTGGTTCAGAGGGGAGGTTTAGAAAACTCAACAAAGCGGGAGAGATGTTTGCATTCTTGCTTATTTATTTCATGTCAGTGATTTGTGCTGACTCAGCCACTCTGCGGAAGCTGTAAATGAAAGATGAGAATGAGATGAAAAATGCTTTTTCTCCGGCTCACGGCCCTGTGAAATCACAGCTGAATGCTTCTGTCATACTCTGTGCTTCACAAATATAATGCCTGAAGTTTAGACAAAACTGTTACAGCTAGAAATAGCTCTGTGAAGAACTATAATTGAATGCAAAGACAATCCAAATATGTTAACCTTTTATTATCGTTTTTTAAACTTCTTTTTTATTGTTTAACACTTTGAGTGCTCCATATCATAGCTAGCGTGTCATGCGGTATTGCCCTCCAGGGGCTCATAATGTACTGTAGTACCCATGTCCCTGGATTTTTGCTCCTTCCTTCTAATCCTCATCCCGCTTTCTCAAAGTGTCGGTAAGGTGTCGAAGGGTGTGCAAAACTGGAGGAGTTGCTAACACAAAATAGGATAAGACAATAGCAGATGAGACAGGGCACTTACTGAGGAAATGGCAATAAATGGAGCAATCCCACGATGCAACAACACAAATATAATATGCAGAGCTGGGCAAGATGATCCACAAGCATATAACTAAATGTATATGTAAGTAAATGTACCTGCCATCTGGGGAAGAAGATCATTGAAGATAATAGTTTAAAGAAGACTTTAGAATGGGAAGAAGCAAATAGCTGTAATCACACTCAGACAAGACGATGGATCAATAATAAAAGGCTGCGCACTTATCAAAAAGAGAGTGGAGGACTGCTACACAAGATTGCACACGTTTACAGATAACACAGAGCATAATCAAGCAGACAAAGTGTGAGAAGAACCCAATCATAATAAACTATGGGGCCTATGCACTAAGCAGCGATAAGCCACGTATCACCGCCTTATCGCCAAAAATGCCTACAGCGACACCGTAAGCAGTGATAAATTGTCAATAAAAGACCTTTTCGGCAATTTTTTTTGCAGTGGAAAAAAAAATCACCAAACGAGCGGCGATAAGCCACTTATTGCCAGCTCTTCAAACTTCTGCAATTCTAATAGCCCAGATCAGCTTATCGAGCTTAATGGCGGCTCTAGAATTGAGATTTCCTCTCAAAATCGTTCCGCCAGGAAAAGTTGGCAAGAAGGTGGTGGGAAGCTGCACGGAAGCGGCGAAATGGGACTTAGAAACAAAAATGCATTTTTTCCTGCATCAGATTAATGCCGGGGTCTGCGGAGCTGATATAAATTAATATCAGCACCGGAGACCCCCGGCATCAATCCAATGCAATAAAAATGCATTTACAGGCAACTTCATTACCTTAGTGGCTAACCGCTAAGGCAATGAAGGGGTTAAGGAACAACAGCAGCTTTATTGGGGGCAAAGGGGGTGAGTGAAGCGGGTACTTGGCCCTTAATTCACCCCCTCTGCCTCCAATAAACATTACAATATGTACTAACCAATAGTGAAAAAAATGATTGCAACGGCGCTTACTTCTAACAATGTCCTAAAAAAAGTGAACTATGTGTAACAATGTGTTTAAAACAAATAACAGAAATAATATCTTTAAAAATATAGCGTGAACTGTGATCTATTAGTGAATAATGTGATAAATCCACCACCCCGTGTAAAGGTGCTAATAGAAAAGCTACTCAAAACCCTTTTAAAGACTGTTCTCTTAGTCTATTTGATTGCAGAATTCCTCAAAGATTCAGGGGAGCGCCAATGTTCACGTGGTTATATGCAAAAGAAAAATAAAGGCAACATAGTGTAGTACAGTCTCAACTCTTTCTTTCAAGTGTAAAGGTAATCCACTCACAATTTTCCTCTCATAAGTAAGGCATTACAGAGACACTCCTCTCTCTGATTAGAGCACTGAAACAGGATATCCACAGGTGTAGACCCCTTTCAATTTCTCACCACCACTGCATGAATACCCAGGAATAATAAGAAACACCAAATAGCGCAATAACGTCTTAAAATGTATTGGAGATCATCACAAATAAAACATATGGATATGCACTCAAATAAGGTATATACACTGGCGACACACTTTATTTGAGCTCGGCTAGTCCCACGAATTCGGGTATACCCGGGTGTATTGAGGTTTGTGACTGTTTTCTGCCCGAGTGCATTGAGGTATTTTCCAGACAGGGATTGAAGCATTTTATTCCCGCTAGCTGCAATACTGCACAGTATATATATATATACTGCATTACAATTCATGAATTTATGCCATCTGGTAGACACGCGAAGCATTTCAGCCTATTAAATCCTAATCATTATCATTTAACAGATCAGCCGCCCGTCAGCCAGGCATGAACCCAGGCTGGGAAGGCAAATGCAACGGGGCTTGTCAGAGGTGAGGAGCGGCGCATTCCAGGTATCTGCCAGGTACATACTGGGTATTTGCTCGAATAAAGTGTGTCGGTGCAGTAGGTACAGTCACTGTACGAAATCCCGATAGGTAAGAGCACTTCACCGGTACACAGTATGTAGTTCCTCTCTGCTTCTCTGCTCCCATCAACGTCACATCTGGTTGACACAGGGCTAAGGGCAGAAGTGCTGTAAGGGGGATCTCTGGCTGCCAGGACTTTGTATCTGAGACTTGCACAGGCTGGATGCTGAACAAAGATTCTACGCGTTTCGTCGGTACGACTTCTTCAGGAATCCTGCTCTTACCTATGTGGATATCCAGTTTCAGTGCTCTAATCAGAGAGAGGAGTGTCTCTGTAATGCCTTACTTATGAGAGGAAAATTGTGAGTGGATTACCTTTACACTTGAAAGAAAGAGTTGAGACTGTACTACACTATGTTGCCTTTATTTTTCTTTTGCATATAACCACGTGAACATTGGCGCTCCCCTGAATCTTTGAGAAATATGTACTAACCACCAATACACAACCCACCCCTGTGACCCCACATAAAACCATAAATTTTATTTTGATACCCAGGATTGATACCAGAGGCCGCAGGGGTCCATGTGTTGTCCCTGCGGGTGTCTAGGGGTCCTCGGGTGGTCCCCATGGATGTTCGTGGGCCTCCAGGTTGTCCCCGTGGGTATCCGGGGGCCCTAACAGGGTCCTCGGGTTGTTCCCGTGGGTGTCCGGGGGTCCACGCATTGTCTCCATTTGTCCCCACTGGCCTGCTATACCAATACTGTTGTAAAAAATGTTTTTGGCTATACATTGCAATAAATACACCTCCCCCCAACCCATACGGTACTGTAATGGGAAAATAACTATTATCCAGATATGGATAATAGCTCATTTGCTCATTATTAAATAAAAAAATAGCCAGCCAGCATAAATAAAGTAAAAAAACTTTTCTACTTACCCTTGCCATCATGAAGGGCATCCTCGTCAGCATACTGCAGGACCATGTCCTCCTATGCCAGCAAGAATACATAAAAAAATACAATCTAATGGCCCCTAACCCCTTAATCACCTTAGCGGTTAATAACCGCTATAGTAATTAAGGGGTTGAACCTCCCCCGCCACCCACGCTGGAGACATACCCACCTACCCCAGAACAACTATACCCACCCTGTACCCATTGATTGGCATAGGGGTACATCATACCCATATAATATGGGCATGATAAGCCACTATACTGCTGCGGCCAAGTTTATTCGAGCATTTGCCCGTTCTTGGCCGCTGCAGTAGCCTGGCGCGCGCCCGAGGGTGACGGGCGCGCGCCGAAGCAGCGGAAGAGCGCCCTCCGATCGGGGCACTCTCCCTACCGCTGCCGGGTCCGCCGGGTCCCCCGGAACCCCCTGCCGCCGTCCCGCGATCGCGGGACACCAGGGCTCCCTCGGGGAGCCCTGGACGCGCGTGCAGGGGGCGCAGGCTCCCGAAGATGCGTGACCACGCGTCTATGACGCGCGGCATGCCAAGGGGCGGCCACTAGCAAGCCGGGAAATCTCCCGTCTTGCGGTACCGGCCACACTTTAATAAAGTGTGTCGGTAGTGTAGCAGTCAATGGACACCCTAATAAAAATGCGTGATGACCCAATAATAAAACATATACACTAGCAGCTAAACACCACCTTTCAATAAATAAAATCACTAGCCAACAAATTAAATAAATACAAGCGCTAGCCAACTAATTAAATAAAAGCACTAATCAAAAAAAAAATAATTGTAACAGTAGCCAACACATCAATTCAAACCATGAGCCAACAAAATAATTAATTACAAATTCTAAACAATCTGACAAATAAATAAAAATAAGCCATCCAAATTACAAACAATGTAATCCAAACAATAAACAGAAATAGAAAAAATAACACTCAATAGAAAACAAATATTTCCCAAAAAATGCATTGGCTATCATTGTATTAATCTGCACCCTAAAGGGGCACATATTAATACATTAGCAGTCAATGGGCAATGAAAAACTTTAAAAGAAAAAATATAATCACAACACCTGAAAAAGACATTTACATACATACAATATTTTTATCACCTTTAATTTTGTTTTGGATCCTCCACAAAGTTCTCTACTCATCTGCTCCTTCCTATATATCAGCTTGGAACTCTCGTTATACCCTCGCTCATCTGATGCGTTCTACCCATAACTATCTCCTTTACACCCCTTTGTACTCTTCTGCTCTCTCTTGCCTTAAACCTTTTTTCCTCACTGCCCCTTACATGTGGAACTCCCTCACCTTCAGCATATGCCAAGCACTTTCTCTCACCACCTTTAAGACAAACCTTAAAATTCACCTCTTAAATGAAGCGTTCCAATAGCTTAGACTCATGGTTACTGTCCCACACCCACAGTCACTCCTACGAATGACTGCCATCTACAGCACTTACTCCCTCACAAGTTGTCTCTGTAAGTCTCCCATCATACCACTTAGATTTTAAACTCTCAGGGCAGAGATTTATTTTCCTATTGTCTGATATTATTTCTGGCACTTATTCCTTGTACTGTATTGTCTATTGTAAAGCGCTAATTACAGCTGGGGCACTATTTATACATACTTGCAGTATATAATTTGTAGGATGTAGGCACTATCACTGGTGTTTGGGTGTTACAAAAATTGTGTTTTAGTTTTGACAAAGTTTTTTTTTTTTTAATTTTTTTTAAAAAAATTTTTTAAATCCTAATTGCTGGAATACTTTCTAACGCGTAGATTTTTTTTCAAAATGGTTCCCCATTTTACAAGCAAACAAATACATTAACTACCCACAGAAAACAAAAAAATAAATAAAATGAATCAAAGAATAAACTTATTTCGCATTTTGACTCAAATTTTACTAGGAATAAAAAATTGGTTCCAAAATTGGACACTTCTTTAGCGTCAAAACAAAGAAGCGTGGATTTTGAGCCTGCAAACGTGGCCATTCTTATTAATAACCTCTATAAAGGGGAAAAGCCCTCTAATAAAATTGTCTTCCTTCCCTTTTGAAAGAACTCCCTTCCACATTCATACAGCCCCTCTAAATGGCCTTGGTCCTTTCAAAGTGGGAACAAAGTGGCCTAGAAATCCCTTCTGCCTGGGAACAACATGGCAGATAGAAAGAGATGAAGCTTTAATTCTAGTCTGATGATGTCACTACCCTTACTTGGGAGGGAGAAGCCAATAAACATTGAGACAAGCAGGGGATTCTGGGAGAGAAAATAGAGACTTCCTGATATAGTCTTTAAAACTAATATAGTACATAAGTCAGTCAATTTTAACGAGATAAAAATATATATGTATTTTGTTTAGCTCAAACTTATTTATAGGTTGAATTGGATTGAATTTGTAAATATTCTGTTCCTGGAAAGAATAATTAAGATATAGATCTAATTGAAATGAAGATCTATTGGAGGATGTCATGCCAGAACTAAGCCCAAGAGTGAGTGGAGAGAGGAGGATTCTTATCAACCACTTCCCAATTGTGTGCTCTTTACAAACGGATGCCGATCCGGATATTCCTTTTTCTATTTTGTTCTCTTTACAAACAAACCTTACCAATTCATGTTTTAGCATCTGTATTACAGTGGCCATGAAGCACATCCTGTATACTGTATCATCTGATAGCACTGCACTGGAAATTCTGAGGGAGACGTTGACTGCAGTAAAATGTATTTTGTTTTGCCCGTCATGAAAGTCTTGATGATAACAAATTAGACGGCTTGTGTGACCTGGTTCTGAGAAACGGTAGTTGGGATTTGAAATCCGTGTATTACCTGACCAAGGAGAGAATATAAAAAATCCCCCCGCTGTGATGGATGTGGCACAGTGGAAAATAGCTTCTTTGGCTGTTGATGAAATGGTAGTTGTGTTATTATAAAACAAATGAGTTTGTTCAGTGGCTGAAATCTAAGGGTTTAGGACACACAATACTCCCTCTCCTGGTATTTTACTCTAATCATTCTGAAAATGTCCATGGCTTAAAGTGAAATTAATATGTTGTAAGATGTATGGAGGTTAATGGCAGTTGGATCCCCTTGGTCAATCTAAGGTTTGGAAGCCCTATCTGCATGTCCTGAAAGAGCACAACAATGGAGCATTGCATCAAAACACTTTGCATTGGTACATATAGTAAACCCCCAAGACCATGATTTGCAGGGTCTATCTGACTGTAAAAGGTTAACAATCCAAATGAGAAATCCACCTTAATTACTCGGTATTACTTTCTTGTTTTTAAAGGGGATTTAAATGGCCATCAAAAAGGAAGCCACAGCCAATACTGTTGCAGATTTGTTTGGCAAGGTATTTGATATCCATTTTATTTTCCAGGAGCTGAACATAGAGGTGTTTGGCCCTGGGGACCCCTGGTTCCCATCCTGTATGGACTGGTTCTGCTCCAAATACCCTTTGAAATCACAACTTTATAAAGCAGCATACAGTTGTAACACATTTTCTCCCACCCCCATTCCCCCTGGGAGATTCCACAGCTACACAGTCTGGTGTGGTACATAAGTACCTGCTGGCTCACAGTAGATCTGAGTGTCCTGCGGTTTTGTGGAGGATGATCAGAACAGGCTTCTGGGGTAGTAACTGATTCGTAGTCACTGTGACAGCGCCTACATCTCTTGCAGGCCCCAGGGATATGGGGGACAATCCCTACAGGAGAACTTATTTGCCCTTCCCCTGATAGATTGCAATCTCAGGCGGGAAGGTATAGATGAACAGGAACACAATTTATTGTACACACTTCAGACGGTCAGCATACACAGCTCACACAGTGGTTACAGCAATTCTTAGGAATTCACCCTCAGGATGTTTCCTGGACCTCCACTGCGGGTACAGGGCCCCCTACAGCAGTCATTGCTCTTCCCTGGCTCCCTATTAGAGCCAGAGGAATGTTCTCACTCCTAACTCCCCAAGGGGAGAAGGCAGTAAGTGAACAGCCAAACCGCACTTCTGGGTGAGAACCTGTGTCTCTCAAGGGTAGAGACAACACTGCTGAATTTGGGGTGTGCAGCTTCTTAAGTACAAGAAAAAACAGGAACCAGGTGTGAGTCCCTGATTGGACACATAGGTCTAGTCGCACGCCTCCCCTGTGACTCACTGAAGCTGCTGGGGGTGGGGAAAACCCAGGATTAGTCCTGGAAGGCCTGCTCTTACCATGGCTTACTGCCAGGAGAAGGGCAGACTGGTAGCCAGAAACCAGCCCTAGCTACACAGTTATACTCAGAAGGACATGAGTTGTGCGATTGTAATGCTAACCTTCAGCTTGTAGCTTTTGTGAGATCATCATCAGCAATGTTGCATGAGCTTCCAATACCTCACACATGTCTTCTTCAGTTTCACTTTGACAGCAACATTATTTTGGTTCCTACTGTATTTTGCTTTCTTAACCAGGTACTAATCTAGTATTTTCCAAGACAAGAATAATACAGCTCGTAGTATTCCCTATTAATACAGCTGTGTCCAGAGTGGTCATCAGTCATATCTAACCGGCCTCCAAATCCCAGGGGAGCAATAATGGAAGCCATAAAAAAAAAACATTACATAGTGCAATATGCTACACACAGTGAAATAATAAATGAAAAAGGAGGCTCCAAAATGTTTACTCACAATTGATCAGAAATAAAGAGCAGTAATCCAGCCAGTAGCAGTATGTTCCTGGATGGTGCAGGTAGTAAAACTCAGCAGTCTCGGAAAGAGAGAAAACAAACCATGGTACAGGTCACAAACAATATTTATAAAACATAAAAATCTCACAAATGGAGGCTTAAAGAGAAGAGATGGAAAATGGTAGGACGGAAATATACAACGGTGATCAAGTGTGTCGCGATCTCACCGCTCCGTTGTTTTGTCACCCACGCCATCAGTCTCTTCCGCATCCGTCTAGGTCCTGGCGTAACATCTGATCTTTGCCGTATACGTGAGGAACACCTCGGTAACGGAGCAGTGAGATCGTGACTCACCTGATCACCATTGTATATTTCCATCCTGCCATTTTTCCATCTCTTCTCTGGGTTATGTGTATTGGGGGAGGGTTATTGAGTGTTGGGGCGAGAGGTGGGGTGTGGGGAGGGAGGTTGGACTGTGGAAGAGGAAGAGAGAGGTGGGGGCAAGAGGAGGAGAGAGAGAGAGAGAAAGGTAAGGGAGAGAGAGGTGGTGCATGAGGGGGAGAGAGAGAGAATGGTGAGGGAGAGAGAGCTGAGCGTGTAAGAGAGGGGTTGGAACAGGATGCGAGGGAGGGGAGATATGGGGGTGTTAGAGAGAGAGGGGAGGTCTTGAAGGCTACCGACATTGGTGGTGGTGGGGGATGTGGAAACTCTAACCGGGGCCCCGGGAAAACTTGCTGCAGCCCTGTCTGAGCTTCTTGGAGAGGTGTAGATCCATGGAAAGTTGTCAGAATGTACCTTTTCAGGCACCATTTTTTTCAACAGTTATATTAGTGTTTAAGGAGCTTTCAGGATACATAAAGAAGAGATTTACTGCATGAGCCTTTGTAAGCTCTAAATTACAGCTATGGAAATTGTTCCTGTTTAATCCTCATCACCATTGCTGGGTGCTCCTGTAGGGAAGGCTTTACCTGTGAAGGCTGAAACATTGCATTACTGCAAAGATCAGCAGAGGGTCTCCTGAGAATGCTTTCTGTTATCTAAGGGAGTGCATAGGGCAACACCTTAATTCTTTCTTTCCCCATCCCTATCATAGTGAGGATGCAGCCACGGTAAAGCTCAGTTGTGCTAAAACATTCTGCACAGTGTAGAGGCCGCCAGGGACCAAGGTTTCTAATTGCAGACAAATTATTAGTTATTACAAACTACCCAAGATGTCAACAGCAGGGGTGTAATCAACATGATGAAAAGATGAGCTTGTGGTTGTATACTCTGTAATTGACATTTACACAAATGTGGCACTTACAACCTGGATAATAACAGGCAACAGTGAGGATAAAAGTGCAGGAACAACTCTTCATTTGATCTAAGGGCATAGAAGATTAGTTATATTCATTTTGGGTGCAAGGAAGCTGACCAGAGCCTGACAGCAGCTCGATCGCGGCTTTTCCACACCCCAAAACTTTGTACACTCGTTTCCCATAAAGATTAACACAGCGTAGGTCCTTGCTTTTTAATGGGACTCCCACTGCGTTAATCCTACAGAACTGCACCAGTCTGGAAGAACTGTGCTGAGAGAGCAGAGAGACGTGTGTCCCTCTCTCTCTGTCTCCACACACAGCTCTTACAGCAGAGAGTGCAGAGAAAGACGGTCCTTCTCTTGGTCTCCCCGCACAGCTATTACAGCAGAGAGATCAGAGAGAAGCGGTCCCTCTATCTGTGTCTCCCCGCACAGCTCTTACAGCAGAGAGATCAGAGAGATACGGCCCCTCTCTCTGTGTCTTCCTGCACAGCTCTTAAAAATTACATTTTTATTTGCACTACAATAGGATTGAAGCAGGAGTTCTCCGAAGCTGAGCTGCATTATTTTCAGGTCCGGGAACCTCCTGCTTCCTGAGGTCAGGGAAACGGATGCCGGTATCGTCTGCAAGTTTAAATGTCCTGGTCACAAGACAGTACCTTGGGAATCAGGGGGGCCCTGGACCTTAAAGTAATGTGGTTCAGTTCCGGAGACTCCCTACTTCAATCCATCTGTACTGTATGTAATAAAAATATAATACAAGCAGAACTTCTTTACCATAGTGGCTACCCACTGCAATATTTTTCTCCCACCCCCTCTTCATTCTCTCTCCCTCCTCCTCATCTCTTTCCATCCCTCCTCATCTTCTTTCCCACATCATCCTCTCTCCCTCATCATCTCTTTCCCTTCGCCTCTCCCTCTATCATCCCTTCCCTTCATCCTATCACCCATCATCTCAACGCCTCCTCTCACCCGTCTATCTCCCTCATCATCTCTCTCTCCACCTCCTCATCTCTCTCATCCTCGCTCTCTCCCTCATCATCCTCTTTCTTCCCTCCTCATCTCTCTCCCTCCTCCTCTCTCCCATGCCCTCCCCTTCTCCTCTCATCCCCTCCTTCTACTCACACCTGTCATCTCTTTCTCTCACCCCTCTCCTCATCGCACCCCTCCTCCCCCTCTTCTCACCCCCTCCGCCTCCTCTTCTCACCCCCTCAACAATATCTAAATGGCATCGGTGGGGGAAGACCGCAAGAGTAGAGTAAGGCAGTTAAAGAGGAGGACAGTGGCGGGAGAAGAGGGTGGCAGAGGAGTTGGACGTGGGAGTAAAGCAGGGCAGAAGGGGACAGCCAGGGAGGAGCTGGGCTGTAGCAGCAGCAGACACCGGAATTGAGTGAACCCCTGTCCTAATATATCCTATTGTACATGGGGTATCCTTCTTGGTGCATATGTAATGTATCCTATTTGGGGCATATGTAGGTCATTCTACATATGTAGGGTATCCTATTTAGGTTATATAATGTATCCTATGTAGGGCATCATATTTAGTGCATATGTAGGGTGTCCTATCTAGAGAATGCAATTTGGAGCATGTACTGTATAGGATATCTGTTGTATTTGTACTATTTTGTGCATACAGCATGGGTATCTTACAGATGTAGCCAGGCTCATTGTTCGCAGTGATAGCACAATATGTCCTGTTATAACCCAGGGTTTCCATTAGGATTGAATGTCAGTGACAGTGGAGATTATCACATCTGATCATAATGCAGTAGCAGGAACAATCAAGAATGCTACATTTGTATTTTTTTGTATCTGCATTAAAAGGTAAAGGGTAAATAGTTACAGTCTGTAAGGATCCCTAGAGATCTAATATACCAGTTGGGCATATGTGTGCATTTTGGACCCAATGAAAAACTTTTTGTGATTATCTCTTGTGCTGTGAGGTATGGATAGTTGAAGGTACTGTTAGCTAAGTCCGGGGTTGGAGAGGGGGACGTAGGACGTAGTCGTATTACCGTAAGCTAAGGTGAGGTGTGGAGAGAGCGGAGTGGTCGAATTGCCGTTAGCCAAGGTTGGGTGTGGAGAGAGCGGAGTGGTCGATGCCGTAGCCGAGTTCAGATGCCAGGAGTTCAGAGTAGTCGATAAGAAAGCCGGGTCAGTACACAGGAGCAGGACTGCAAAACAAGACAGGACAAGGGAGGGAGAGAGTGAGGAGAATAGTAACAGGTTCTATGCTCAGTCAATGTGCTATTGGCCCAGCTGTGCATATGTAGGTGAGAGGGTCCAATGGGAGAACAGCAGCGTGGAGGTATGTGCAGGAGTGAGGCTGCGATAGGAGGCATGTTCAGGTGAGCTCCCTGGGGTGGAGCTTGAGAGGGCAGCGCTAGCGTCCATGCGCGCCTGATTTTCGCGTGCCTGCCGTCCGAGACAGTATGCTTTTAAGAGACTGGAGCGGTTTCGCACGCGCGTGCCAGGAGTGTGACGATCGCCGGAGGGGACATGCGGAGGCAGGAGCGGGACCGGAGAGAGTGCTGGGGGTCGGAGCAGGTGAGCGGGGAGCGCGCTGAGGGCCCCGAGCCTTACAGCTTAGAGTGCGAGGTGCAGTCAGAGCCGAGACTGAGAAGGGGAAGGTAGGGTCTGGGTGTCAGTGACACCCAGACTAGGCCAGATTACCCCTTAGGTCCCAGGTAGGCCCCACTCACGTTCAGGTTGTGGTTGCTACAGGGAAAGCCCATAGTCAGGGACCTTTCCCCAGTAGCTGCTAGTAGTGAGTATAGGCATCAGCGGAGACGCCGCACGGTGAATAGCGGCCTGTGATCTTGGACCAGACAACTTACGTTAAGAGACTCTTAAAGGTGAAACCCTCCTACAGCGGTTCACCCCACGCGGATGACGATGTCGCTGGATCAGCGGATCCCTGTTGCTAGTCGGCCGCACCAGGTATTGGAGTACTCAACAAGTAACCAAACAAAGTGATCCAACAGTTCACGGGGTAGCGCTTCTCCATACACTTTTGGGTGGGCCCGGACATTGGGAGAATGACATCAGGGTATTGGTGCTTTGGGGACTACTCACTGGTGGTACTGGGTTGGGTGTGCATTATACTGTGTGGTTGTTATACTGTATTATATGTGCGTGCAGATTAAAATGCACAGACAGGTCTTAATGCACTTTGTAGGGTTTTCTGCTCTCCAGCACAAGACCCCAAAAACCTGCAGATCGGAAGAGGATGGAAGCCGCCTGTGTTTCTGTTGCTAGAAGAAGCTTATCCTACTTGTATATGCAGTCTGCATTACTGTGCATCAAGGCTGCGGTCTCAGTGACTGACAGGGGGAAGCTGGGAAATCACATTTCTGCTGCTGGGTTTTATTTCTTAGCATCTCAAAGATTTGACAGATGAAAAGAACATTTTCAAAAAGAGATTTTCAATTTTCTCTCTTCACCTGGCTGCTGTGCTTTCGTATCTCTAATATGCAGAGAATAAAAGAGAGATGGAGAGAGGGTGGAAAGGGGGGATAGAGAGAGAGAGAAGGAGGGAGGAAGAGAGAGAGAGAGAAGGGAGGAGAGAGGGAAGGAGAATAGGGAAAGAGAGATAAGAAGGGGGAGAGAAGGAGAGGGAGGTAGGGAGAGTGAGAGTGTGAGGTGAGAAAGTGTGAGAGTGAGAGAGTGAGAGAGTGAGAGAGTGAGAGAGTGTGAGAGTGAGAGAGTGAGAGAGAGTGAGAGAGTGAGAGAGAGTGAGAGAGAGTGAGAGAGAGTGAGAGAGAGTGTGAGAGAGAGAATGTGAGAGTGTGAGAGTGTGAGAGACAGAAGAGACAGAGCAATACAGTATATGTACACATACATTTATATATTTATTTATATTTTAAATATATTTTTACGAAATAGATTATGAATTGGTGAATGCTTGGCGTGACATTTAGAAAAAATGATGTTACGGTCAGATAATTTATAAATAACATACTTGCAGCTATTCACACACCCCCACCCTCCCGTCAGTCTCAATCACCAAAACTCATCTTCTCTCACCCCCCATCCCCTCACCACCTCGCCTCATCATCTCTCACCCCTCCAATTGCTCTGATTTTCTCTCTTCCCACCCCTCTCATATTCTCACACCCCCGTCCTTCTCATTTTCTCTCCCCATCTCCCTAATTTTCTCCCCCCCATCCCGCTAATTTTCTCTCCCCTCCCATCTCTCTCATTTTCTCTCCCCCATCCCTCTCATTTTTTCTCCCCTCATCCCTCGCATTTTCTCTCTTCCATCCCTTTTATTTTCTCTTCCCCCACCCTCTCATTTTCTCTCTCCCCCATCGCCATTACTTTCATTATCTCTCCCCCCATCCCTCTCATCTTCTCTCTTCCCCATCCCTCTTTTTCTTTTCTTCCATCCCTCTCAGTTTTCTCTCTCCTCCCATCCTTCTCATTTTCTCTTGCCCACCCCCACCTAAACACATCACACACCCAGAGAGGTATACCGGTAAACAAATACAAACCTAGAACGGTAATACATACCCAGAGAGGTAATACCGGAATACACATACACGCCCAGAGAGGTAATACCGGAATACACATACACGCCCAGAGAGGTAATACCGATATAAACTTACACGCCCAGAGAGGTAATACCGGTATACACATACAGTACCAAAATAACGATACCTATGCCCCCAAAGTGAAGCCGCTGGCAGAGGAAAGTGCTCAGAAACTCCCTGCGGACATGTTACAAGGATATAATGTGCAAACAAAGACCCCAAGTGAAAAGCTTCATTAAAAAATCAAATCTCCATCCCCAGTTCTGAATTATTGGTTTTGCTCTCTCAGCAAACCCATATTTCAGGCTCTGGATGGAACTCCAATACCAATCTTGCCACTCGTTAGCTAGTGTTAAAAAAAAATGGAGTTTTTAGAAGTTGTTTGCAAGTACCATAGTGTCAAAGTTTTCAGGTACCATATTTCTAAAAATTAATCACAGTATTACTATTTGTAGGGCACTATGTTTCTATGAAAAGCCTGCTTTGATGATTCCATTATTGTAATCTCCATTGACACTCCCCAGATTATAAAATAGTGCACATAGGGCAAATACAAAATCAAACATCTTTAATACATTGACACAAAGATATGCCCAATTAAAATGTCTACTTCGCACCACTTTTGCTAAGTTTTGTCGTAATGCATCTCCTACATAATTTGCTACATCTCTTTATAATACGTGTGTGCCATGTAACTCCATAATTTGCACTCCCAAATAATAAACAGGACAACTGAGAGACGCTAGAAAAAAATGCCAGTACTTATATTCATTTGTTACAAAAACTTCCTTAAGGCCAGATACCCAGTGGCTGCTGCGGCGTGCACGCCACACACCACAACACAGACCTCTATGGGGCACGCAAAGCATGTGGCGCAATGTGGTCATGTGCTCGGTGGGCGGCCAATGGAAGGGCAGATATGCCCCGTCATGGCCGCATACACCCGTCATGGCCACGCTGCCTCGCGCATCCCATAGCTCCCCTACAGACCACATTTTTTGTAGACTCTAGTAACAATTGCTAACATATATTTTATGATGTTTTCATTCAGGATTTTCCAAGGTCAACCTTGTTTTCCCCCAAGGTCACACGGTTGCAGCATGCAGATGTCATTAGAAGTCTTGAGTAGAACTGCAAATAGCTCAGGGCTATTAGGACATGTTGAGATATCCCTCTAAATTTGCTTGTGTCTGAAAGAGTGAAGGAATTATGAGCCATGTTTATGTAACACTGAAAACAGGTTAAGAAAATATTACAGACATACTGTAATGACCTGGAGTCATTATTTGTCAGACCCATATTTCCTGCACAGCTAAGCTTTAGAATATCTTTTGTCTCATTCACTTGAGTGGGACATACACACTGTAGCACTATTTAGCAAACCTGGGATTCCTCTGTAGAGAAACAGCTAGTAGTACGGACATACAGTAGTACTTTTTTTTTCAGCCATGGAGAATACCAAACTAGACAGTCAAGTCATTCACTCACTCACTCAAATCGTACCTTCACTGCCATTGCCAGACGTTTAAAAAAAATCTGAAATATAGCTATACTTGTTCCTTGTAACCTCTTAAATGTGCCAACATTCCAGCCATTTTTTTGCAGCTGGGCTCAGAACATTCTTACACTGTTGTATTGTATCGTGTTAGAAGTTGCTAACAATACTCTGAAACGAGAGATCTGTTTTACAGCTGCTGTCTGTGTCACCAGTATAAAGTCAAATTCTTCATAGCCAGAGGTGAATCCAGTACAATGCATTGCAGAACATCCCTGTTACAACCACTTCAGCTGAAAAGAGGTGATGTGATGTGAACTGTGACAGATGCTGACTTGATACTGTCAGTGAGACACCTTTATTTCTTTCTTTTACAAAAGCACACAATGGTACTCATGTACTATAGCACTGAATAATATCAGGGCTTCTCTGATTAATAGGGCTGAGTATCTCTATAAAGAGGCAGTCCCGTCTGGGATCAAAGAGTGCAAACGGCAGTGGCATTTTTTTACGGATTAAATGTAGGTGATTTATTTATTTCTAAAAATGTTTTACCAGGAAGTAATACATTGAGAGTTACCTCTCATTTTCAAGTATGCCCTGGGCACAAAGTTATAACAATACATGGGTACATTAAATGAACAGAGGTTATACAGTAAATTCACAGACATTTCATGGATATATAGAGTTGGAACATTGGGTACAGGGGATAAAGGTCTGGTGAGTTTCAGATTGACATAGAAAAGCTTTAACATCACCAAACATCAGCGAATGGCAGCAAACGGCTCACACCCTTTGGGTGCCCATCAGCTGCACCAAAGGCTGTCCACCTTTGGGGCGACAAAGATGTACACTGAAGGGGTTCAGATTGAAGCCAGCTGTAAATTCAAAGTCTTTTGCCCTCTTGGCTCATTAACATTGAATCAGAAATCAGAAAAGTATCAATATTAAAAAACATTTAAAATATTTATTTTTTTCAAACTAACACACACAACCCCCACAAGCACAAAACCCAAACCCACCACACCATATATATTAGTGTCAAAAGGAGTACTACTGAGAGTGTGACCCCATGTATATGTTTTCAAACGAATAAAATTGTTTGGCATATTCTTATATTTTGTACATAATACTTGTGATAAGACTGTTGGTATGGTCTTTTAAATAGTTAATCAATGCTCATTTCGCTTTGTTTATTTCTATAAACTACTTGTTCTGCCATTGTTAGCCAAAGAGATAGAGAGGAAGACCAGTCATTGCCAGGTACAGTACATTGGACCCCAAGAAAATAGAAACATTATTTTTTTTATTTTACAAGAAACAACTAGGTATATTTATATAAATTATATATAATTTTTTAACGATGATTGAATTGTAGGAAGTTAGTTAGTTAACAGATGATTAGAAATTCAAAGGACCAGAAGAAAATGGAACCACTTATTCTTTATATCATTTCGTTATTTGTGGATAAATGTTCTTATTTTAGGTATTGGGTAACCATCAATGAAAGAGACGGTCGCACTCACTATTATTACTAGGTAGATTACGGCTTTAAAATGACTGGGCAGGTCAGGACAGGTGGCATCGCTCCCCAACTGCTAATAGATTATCCTATATCTGCTTTATTTTATTCTTTATTGCAGGAGAACATGGATGTGAACAGCACAGCGTTTCCAGGGACTAAGCCTTGTCTACAGGTGTAGCGTTACAGCGGAGTACACTGATAATCTCTTGGAGGTTGGGCCTCATGTTGCCTTGCTGTATGTTGTCATGTACCCCTGCACTTCTCCCCATTGTTTGTCATATATTTTCCCGGCCTTGCCATTGTGTATATTGTTGGCGCTTTATAAATACAATTATACATACAACAAAATGTCTAACACTTTCCGTGTTGGAAAACTGCCAGTCATCTGGGATGGCAACCACATGAAGGGCAACACCACTTTCTACACAACCATGTTATCTGCTCCATCCGTGCTGAAGATAAATGCCACCTAGAAAATGAGCAATAGGCACATAATAGCACACATAGGGACCGGAGGCCTTGTCGGCCCTCATGAAGGGAAGAGAATGACAAAAGGGTTATCAATCATTTTTGGGGCCTGCTATGTGGTCTTGCCCTTAGAAAGACAAGAAAACTTTAAATGATGTGCTTTGTTTTACCTTTTAACCACACATTATATACTGTAAGTTACGGTGGGTAAAACAGTGACAAAAACCATCTGCCGTAGAGTGTACAGCAAATAAAAATCCCACTTGTGTGCACATTCACATGTCCCAGACAGGTCCACAACCCTGCACCTCACCACAATCTCTTATCATACAGTGGTTCCACTGCAGCTAAGGCTTCTGGGAAATTACATGCAAAGGAGCACACAGTGTCACCTTTTACTTCTTGTCCATGTTAACACAGCTTTTAAAAGCTTTCATTTTTGAAAGAACAGACTGCTGTCTAACATTAATGCATAGAGATCTGCGCTCACTAGAACAACTGAGACGGTTTTCTCTCCATACTGTACTGTACAGGCCAACATGTAAGTACAGGTATTATAGAATAAGTGTCCTGCCATGTAAAGCAGGTTACAAATCTTATCTGCCTATCAATACATTGTGTTAACTATACCGGGTGTTTCTGATAATGAGATGCAAAAGTAGCTTTCCCACTAACAGCACATACTGTATCTGCAAAAGTCCGTTAAGATTAATGCAGGGTCGTTACGTTAGTTAGGTCATACAGTACCTAAAGGTGGCTGGAGATAAATAGGAGCTTTTTATGCAATACATTGCTTGGATCTCTTTATATAGCACTATTTAAATTAACCAGATGTTGATATAAAAAAATGCTATGCTTAAATGGTTTTTCATATTCTGCTTAATAGCTAACTTTGATTTTATTTAATTTTTTCATGCTTTAAGACTGAGCAATCCACCCACATTCCCAGTAATGCTCCATTAAGCATCATTTTCTTTTATGTCAAAAAACACTATTGTATTACAATAAGTAATGCAGACTGCTTTTTAAAAACATGCAGTGCAAATGCTATGGAGATAGAAAACAACCTTTTCAATGTAATGATAATACAAACTTCCTCTTTAGTCATAAATTACCAGTGTTTTATAAACTTACATTCTGCAACACAAACCTTGCATTGTATTTGTATTAGGTAATTGATTTGGGAAATGCGATTAAAAAACCCACCTGCTAACTCAATATCCCCACCTGCTGTTTTTTTCTGCTGTTCTTGAGATACATTTGGAATCTCTCCGTGAGCACCTCATATTGGTTTGCATCTTATACAGGTTATACGTGATTACCAGCGTCAATCAGTTACAGATGCAGCCACCAGTATCCGACGACTTGCCTGGGAAAATACTGTGGCTATCTCGCAGTAAGCGCAGCAACAAATCTGGGAGATTCTGCAGCCAGACTAATGGCCCATCGGATTAAAACAGCGGGGGTCCCTGCATTCCCAATTAGTTTGAATGGGACTGCAGGGACCTCGCTGTGTTAATCCGATGGGCCATTAGTCTGGCTGCAGAAATCTCACAGAAATTTTGCAGAGATTTTCCAAGGAAAGTCCTCGTATACTGTATATATATATTTAGGCTAGGACCCCGCTGCAGCCGGTGGTGCGCGCGGCCATATGTGCACCTCTCACCAGCCCCTTACCTCCTCCCTAGATGTCCCCGGTAATGCATCGCTTCCTGCCTCACTGTAGACTGAGACGCGTCAGCCAGTAGGGGATACAATAGGATTGTGATCCCGTGCTGCGACGCGTCACATGGTGCGCCAGGGAGCCAGTTAGGTGGGATCATAGCCCCCCCCCCCCCCCGTTATGGCCGTGCTCATCAGACCATTTTGGCCACACCCCTGCGCCTAAACAAACTCCCTACAGACTGCAGATTGCGGTGAAGTGTCATGCACGCGACGCCAGGAGACAAGGTGGCCGCGCCAGCACGTGCAGTGGGAACTTAGCCTACGGATAATGAATGAGATTTGATGGCTTGTCCTTTTGCAGTCTTTACAGCTGCATTGCCATTTAATCAGCAAAGCACAGTAAAATCAGCAATCAATCATCATTTTTTTACAATTATTTTAAAGAGGCAGTCCATGCACTGTCCCCCACCCCGTTTTCTTAAAATACAGGATTGAAGCAGGGGCTCTTTGCAGCTGAACCCCATTAATTTCAGCTCTGGTGACCCCCTGCTTCCGGAGATACTTACCTTCATAGTGGGTGCCGGTAGCCACTCCAAGGGTTCACATTATGGCGGATTTCAAAAGCTCCTGAGCCCTGCTGCCAATAGGAAGCCGTGATGTCACCAGGTGTGGCTTGCTATTGGCCCGTGTGACGGGAGAGCTTTAAACTGCAGATGATACCGGCACCCCCGTTGGAGGTAAGTATCCCAGGAAGTAGGGGGTCCCCGGAGCTGAAATATATTGGGATAAGCTCTGTGGACCCCCTGCTTCAGTCCTGGATTAAAAATGTGAAAAAGAAAGAAATAAAAAAAGTCATGGATTGGTCCTTTAAGATTAACTTTTTTTCATTTGGAGTCCCTGGTTGAACAGTTATTCTCTGTTCGTTCCCAGGTGCTGTAAAAGGATCTTTAGCACAGGTGATGCATTCTTCAGCTACACCACTGTTTGGGTCACCTGTGTTGAAGCAGGGATATCCTGAAAACCTGACCTGTTGCTGGCCCTTGAGGACTGGGTTTGCCCACCCATGCGATAACCTATATTTAGTGAGTGGTGCTAAGCACAGAAGAGCCAATTCAAAGATGAAATTGCAGTTAAGGTTTCCAGTTTTAACCGAAATACACCAGAAAGACAAGACCAACTGATCAGCACTTCCGGGTGTAGAAGGCGCAGCCTGTGAGGGGTAAGAGACAGCGGCAGCACAAGGGGAGAACAAAAAAGGGAATTTAAACGGAATATAAACGTGTCATTTTTTTTCCCATCGGTAACACCAATAACCATGGATTTTTTACCCAAAATAAAAAATGGAAAAGAAAAACCCAACTAATTTACAATACAATAAACACAGAATCCCTCAGCATAGTTAGTGTACAGAGCTTTCCAACCCTTGATGAATAAACCTGCTATACAATGTTTCAGAAGCTCTATACACAATAATTTCATCTACACTATATAGAATTCTAGTGGTGGTCCCTCAAAAGATAACACAACCTCAAAGGAATGTAGATATCCCCGATATACAAACTAAACTGTCCTGGACTGGTTCAAATCCCTAATTCTCTTTGCTAAGAACAATTGATGGATGAAATGATAGAGTGATCACATTACACATATTTACACAGGAAACAGACATGTTTTTTTTTTAATCATGTAGAAACACTGTTCAGGTTCCCTTATGTAGTATTCAAAAAGACTTCAAGAGCGCCGGACTTGTGAATCTTGTATTTTATTGGTGAACAGTCAGACACCACACATCAGTATGTATGTATGAATATACAGTATGTAATATATATACAGTATATACACACACACACAAAATCACAATGATACCTGGTGAACTCCAAAAGCAAAACATAATATATAAGGGATAATATGGGGTGCCAGCAGAATGGCTGGTATCCCAAACCAGTCCAAAATAATATAGGAAAGAGAGAAATCTGCAGCACTCACCAAGATGATGTTGTCAAAAAAAATATTTATTCACAACATGTGAAGTAACCGAACACAGCAGTTTGAGCAATGTTTCGGACCGCTATTCGACCTTTATCAAGCTTAGAGCAGGGGGGGGGGGGGGCGCAGGATTTGCTTGGAGTGGCGCGGGCGGTTGCAGAGGCCCCACGCTCTTCCTCAAAGCATTTAAAATAAATACCGGGGATCGCGTGAGGCCTCTGCAACTGAACTTACCAAGGTTTAGCCGGCTTCAAATGCCATGGCAATGCGTCACGTGACATCACATGACCCCGCTGACGTCGACAGCCAGGTAGGGGGGTCCGAGCACCGGGGCAGTGGATGCAGGGGGGCGCAGCATCAGAAGTTTGCACATCCTTGCACTAGAGAGCAGAGCTAGAGGCACAGACATTTATAGGGACACAGTGGAGCCAAACAAAGCAATTAAACCCACCCACATTGCCATGGCATATACAAGTGTAGCCATGGCTGGTCCAGGCTATATTTTCTGCCTCCTGTAACACATGTCCTAGTAGCTACTGGCATTGTCCGGCTATCCTGTGGGGTTAACCCCCCCCCCCCACCTCCCCTCATTCAGCCGCTTTTAGTGTCATGGGTGGAGGTGAACAGGTTCTTTGTACAGCTAATCGGTGCAGAGCTTGTGCCCTCCCCCTCTATACTGGAGAGGAGATTAATTTTAGGCAGTTCTAGTTCCTCCTGGCTGGGAGTGAGACATGCTATCAGCCCCTTAGGGGGTTGAGGTGAAAAGATATAATAGACTGCAAGCCTCAATTGAGAGAAGCCAGGTACCATCCAGAGGCTTGGGACTTATCCTTGAAACCCTCTGAATATGCTGTATTAACAACTGCAGTGGCTGTGTCAATAAAGGATCCTGTTTTATATACCTGTGCCTATGTTACATATGTCTATTGGGTAGAGGTATGTTTGAAGACTCTCATAGTGGGAACTGTCTCCAGTACACCTGGAGCCTGCTATGACTGGAGATGCTGACACCATGAGAAGAGCCTTAAGGATCACCAAAAGCCTGCCATGTGTCCCCATACAAACGCAGACCCTCAGCATCTCCTGGACCCTCACAGGTATTTAGCACCATGACCCAGAAGTGTAGTTGAAAGCCAGAGCACAGCCAGGTGACAGTCACGTAAACGTGCGCACTTCACGTAGCAAGCAGTGTGAGCTTTAGATGCAGTAGCTGTATCTTAGGTTGGGCCTAGCAACAGCCAGAGAGTGTCAGCATGGGAGAGGTACTGGATTGGGGTCATGCTGGATTGTGATGACCTGTCAGTGTCAGACCTTCTCTGTTATGGGACAGGGTTATTAGCCTAACCCCTGGGTATAAATATTGTCTCTCTCCCAAAAGTTGGTGTGTCTCTTTCCTCCCTCTGTGGAGGGAGCAACAACTTCCCTGTGTCCCATAAGGGGGCATCAGGAGGAGCACCAAGCAGGAGGAAGCTTGCATAGGCCTCAAGCCTTGAAGTGACCTTCTTATGGGAAGCAAGGAAAGTGCTGTGTAAGATCCTAAACACTGCAATAAATACCATGGAACCATATACCAGTGTGATTCACGGTTTTGGGCTAAAGAAAGGTGTCAGTCTGGACCATCCTACTATCCATAGGATCCACGCTGACTGGAGGCACTGTAACCAATGAATGGAGGTAACCTGTAAATCCTGTCCTGATGATTCCCCACACCACGGTGGAAGTGCTCAGCCTTCCTGCAACCTCACAGGTATGCACCATCATATACATATACTGTTTATTTATACACATACATACATACATACATACATACACACACCACTTATGATTAAAATGAGCACACGTGTGATCAAGAAGGCCAACAATGTCCCACGTGATGTATCGGACAATGGAATGCAACCTGTGGTACTGTAAGTGATAAACATGGTTGTTTAAAGTGAAGTATCATCCAGTGCACAAAGTGTCATAAAACTCAATCATGTCTATATAATAAAAATGACAGTAGAATCAGTGCTAAACCATCTAGGTCTAAGAAGGAATATTATTGAATTAAGTGCAATTGTTTTTTGTTTGTTTTTTATGTCTGGTGATAATTTAAAAGTAGGCAAACACTGTAACAAAGCAATGGGAAACACCAGCAGGGTTCTTGGCTATAGAGGGAAATGTGTTACTGTAGCAGCAGAAAGAGGGAGGTAGTAATTACACTTTATAGATCATTGGTAAGACCTGGAGAACTGTGTTCAGCTTTGGAGAACATTTCTTCAGGGGGACATAAAATCATGTAGATGGTGCAAACAAGAACAGATGAAACCATGCTCACTCCGCATCATCAAACATTTCAGAAAAGGCCAGGAGAGATCTCAACATGTAGAGCCTGGAAGGGAGGAGGAAGCAGAGGAGAATTAAGGTGTCAACAAGTACAGTAAGAGAAGGAAGCATCTTTCTGAAAATAAGAGGAATGTAGAATAAAAGGTTGTCACTGGAGATCAGGCATTTAAACCTTTTTATCAGGATCATATATTGAGCAAAACAAGATAAGTGAAATAAATTGAAAATGTATTTGCATGAAAAGGCATACACACAGTGGAACACAAACTACATAAGAAGAGCACACTTACTTGGGACCTGGGACAAAAAACAAGACTCTCCTAGCTTAATATAACACAAAACAATAGTCTTTTATTGACCAGGACTTAGCCTGAAATGTCCTGGAACACAAATTGGCAAGAAGTCCTGACGCCACCCCTGTCTTTCCTCCGGAGGACTTGAAATCTCTACACCAGGAGTTATCTCCATACGTCCTGGAACTAAATTCAGCTTGAAATCCCAGCCGCGACCGCTACGTTCAGTTTTTAGAACTTGGCCGCAAAAAGCTGGACTTAGAAAATATTTCACCTCGAATTTCTGAAGCCGGTGTCTTTGCTATTTCTTTCGGAGCATGTTTTGGTCATTTCAAATTTGCCACTGCTGTTCTGGCGCTTAGATTCTCCTGACCAGATTGGCTGAAGGATTCTTATAGTATTTCAGAGTTACACTGGCGACACACTTTATTCGAGCTCGGCTAGTCCCACGAATTCGGGTATACCCGGGTGTATTGAGGTTTGTGACTGTTTTCTGCCCGAGTGCATTGAGGTATTTTCCAGGCAGGGATTGAAGCATTTTATTCCCGCTGGCTGCAATACTGCACAGTATATATATATATACTGCATTACAATTCATGAATTTATGCCATCTGGTAGACACGCGAAGCATTGCAGCCTATTAAATCCTAATCATTATCATTTAACAGATCAGCCGCCCATCAGCCAGGCATGAACCCAGGCTGGGAAGGCAAACGCAACGGGGCTTGTCAGAGGTGAGGAGCGGCGCATTCCAGGTATCTGCCAGGTACATGAAAATAGGAGGGGTGTTTAACCAAAAGTGGCGCTCATATACATTTATAACAATAGTGAGATAATCAATAAAATAGTGATAAAGTGATACTCAGACAAACATAGTAGTTGATTGCAGCTGTAACCTGGTGTAGGATTTCTTTCTCAATCCTCGTTTGGACAAGTGGCAGGTGAGTCATCAGGAAGCGCATACCATGTGGGAACACATAAAAAATACTTATGGTGCAATATTGTGCAAATAGTGAAAAGATATTAAAATGTCTAGCACAGAGTGTGTACTCAAAATACTCACAAACGTGAGGTAGGATACAGACACGTAAAGGTATCTTTACGAACTGGTGTCAATCTGTGTGGTTTGTTGTTGCCAGAGGAGTGTGGTTATCAGCTGACCTTAGGATAGGAAAACACAGGACATAGCGTAGACTGTTTGGCAATTTAATACATTTAGTAGGTAAAATCCAATCTACTCACATGTAGCAAGATAAAAAACAGCATTTTTGATCACAATGATCTCTGCAAATTTCGCTTGATGCTGCCACCGGATAGGATCTCTCTCTCGGGTTTTCTCCTTCTCTGCTGTGCGTGTCACCAGTGCGTGTCAGCGACCGGAAGTGACGTCATCAGCATCCGAGGGTTCCGGTGGGTAGAGACAGCGTCACTCTACGCGTTTCACCTCTTGGCGTCCTCAGGACGCCAAGAGGTGAAACGCGTAGAGTGACGCTGTCTCTACCCACCGGAACCCTCGGATGCTGATGACGTCACTTCCGGTCGCTGACACGCACTGGTGACACGCACAGCAGAGAAGGAGAAAACCCGAGAGAGAGATCCTATCCGGTGGCAGCATCAAGCGAAATTTGCAGAGATCATTGTGATCAAAAATGCTGTTTTTTATCTTGCTACATGTGAGTAGATTGGATTTTACCTACTAAATGTATTAAATTGCCAAACAGTCTACGCTATGTCCAGTGTTTTCCTATCCTAAGGTCAGCTGATAACCACACTCCTCTGGCAACAACAAACCACACAGATTGACACCAGTTCGTAAAGATACCTTTACGTGTCTGTATCCTACCTCACGTTTGTGAGTATTTTGAGTACACACTCTGTGCTAGACATTTTAATATCTTTTCACTATTTGCACAATATTGCACCATAAGTATTTTTTATGTGTTCCCACATGGTATGCGCTTCCTGATGACTCACCTGCCACTTATCTGCCAGGTACATACTGGGTATTTGCTCGAATAAAGTGTGTCGGTGCAGTACTGTAATTCATGAAATACTACAGCCAATCCCAGTGTGGCGACTTTCTCACCAATCAATCAAAGCGATGCCAGTCTTCTGAAGCCAGGCAAGCGGATCTTCTGTATCGGCCAAGTGCATGCGCAAGATTGCCACCTTGGCCACGTGGTATGCAGAAGCCACACACTGGTTTAGGCTCCACACAATCTGGGGGGGCAAATGGTAATCCGAAGACTTTGATTTATCCCAAGACGTGGGTACTCAAGCCTAAACCTCCTGCCCAAATGTTCTTTAAACCTCTGGCATCCTCTGTGGCTTTCATGTCCGATGTCTGAGGAGTAGTGTTGGACCAGGTCCTACTTTAAAAAAAAAAAACGGGTACCCGGCCAAAATCAAATTATCTTCCCGGCCGGGTACCTGGTTGGCACTTACCTGGGGGTGGAGGAAGACGGCGGCAACATCTAGACAAGTCTGCAGAGGTCCTGTGGTGGTTGCAGCATCAGCAGTGTGTTCAGCCCGCTCGGGAGCTGCAGGACTCCATAGCAGTGTGAGCTGGGGAATCATGTGACCGGAGCAGTTGCAGAAGCGTTCCTATTGGACAGCCGGCTGTCCAATAAGAACGCTTCTGCGCCTGCTCCGATCACATGGTTCCCCAGCTCACACTACTATGGATTCCTGCAGCTCCTGCGAGGGCTGAACACACACTGCTGATGCTGCCACCGCCACAGGACCTCTGCTGACCTGCCTAGATGTCACCGCGGGCTTCCTCACGGGTCTTCCTCACCTTCCGTCACTGACAGCAGGTAAGAAATTATGTATTTTTCAGCTACCCTGACATTACCCGGCACCGGGTATTACCCGGCGCCGGGCCCACTTCTCAGTTGCCGGGTCCGGATAATTTCCGGGTAGCTGAAAATCCGCCCGGTAACGCCGGGTACCGGGTAATTCCGGGTTCTCAGTACATCACTACTGAGGAGACTTGCTGGCAACCAGCTGGTAGCCCAGTCACTCCTTCAAAACATTGGATCTGAAAATCCCAGCTCATATTACCGTGAACAAGCATATATTTTTTTAAAACACACACATTTTTTTAATAAAAATATACACTTTAACTTACCCTAAGTCTTCTGGTATGCGGAATAGAATAAAAGCTACACTTTATTTGTTACTAGCCATATTCTGCATACACTATAAAATAGACCTGGACTTATAAAATCCCTGCCAACCTTATGTATGGTTGGAGTACCCACAGAACCCCTATACAGGTTCTGGGTGATCTGGGCATTACCTGGGTATCCCCCTTAACCTAGGGACTCATTGACAAGTTCATGGACACCTTACATCCCTATGCCCCATTTACCTTTCTGGTTTGTGCTGAAGCAGGGAATCCTAGCGGTGAGTCGTGCAAGTGTTTTCAAGGGGAGATTTTGCTGGAGCAATGTGCTTATATCTATCCGGGAATCCAACCTGATTCCCGGGTACATTTTTGGGGTATCCAGCAACTCTGGACCCTGACTAGTTCTAGCAACACTTTCTCCATACCCCCCTCCCCCCTCCCCCATCCCCAGCCCTTGAAACTCATAGCCCAGCAATTTCTGCTTGCTGGCACTCCTGGAAAGGTAAAAACACATACATTCTTTATTGTCACATCATTTTACAACAAGCATGTACAATCACTGGACTCAAGAGCTGACACTCCCAAACCCCAATACATGGATCAGAGGTAACTACATGGGCTTAACCTGTATTGTGAGCCTGGTTACCCCCTCACTGCACAGAGGTCATACTCGGAAGGCGCAGGTTGGGGGCTCAAGAGAACTTATATGGAAGTTGTTCTTGAGTGAAAGAACAGTGGATCCATGAAATCAACTCAAAGCAGAGGTGTGTAGTGAGGACTAATTCAGTGAAGGAATTCAAAGATACTTCTTGGAGACAAATTAGTATCTTAGACACAGAAAATGACCAGGAGACACCTGGGATCAAATCTTCGCAACAGGGAGGAAAATGGCCAGGCTAGATAGGGTTGTCTATGTGGTTCTAAGCTTTAATTGCTGGTTACATTGCCATTTAAAACATACAGGTTTAATATTTTGGGGGCAAATTACCAAAAGATACGAAAATAAATGTTAGTATTTTCTAAGGAACTTTGTATGATACTTTCCGCTTAACCATTAGCAGCTTCTCTGGGGTATTGCGAATAAAGACCATTTGTCTACAGAAGGGGCAGGAATGCAGGTAATCTTTGTCTGACAAACCTAAAATGAAATGATAAAAACACTAACCTTGTGCGCTGTAGCAAATTTCTAAGGACCAGAAGTATTGTCTGATATCTAAAATGCCTGCGCCAGCAGAACACGAATTTGATTGTGTAAGTACCTGTTGTTAGTGCATGCAGGGTAATCATGTCAGGAGCCTATAAATATTCATCAAATTAGGGATTTGGCTCGCTGAGAAAATGATTCTATCAGTAAGATACATTTTATGCACATGCATCTGAATCCATATACGGACAGCGAACGTGGAGGCTGCAATCCGCATCCAGTGACTTACAATATACAACTCTGCTGATTGAATTAAATCAAATGAAAAAGGCCCAAGGAAGCCCAGGCAGTGATACTGTAGCTGGCGAAAAACTTGGGAGTTTGCATCTGAAGCTTATCTCGGCAAAGACTCCAGGGAGGATTATATGATAACCTTACACTATAGTGTTTTGGTGGGGGGGGGGGGGGGTAAAGAGGCAGCCATTTGTTACGGCATTTATGAGAGTGGAAGGGTGACACGTTTCTCTATTAATTGCAAATGCAATAAAATTGCATATTATGGGGTCACCCTCTTTGAGATAAGCCTCTCAAACAGCATTCATATAAGATTGCCCCTTCTTCCTTACACCCTTATATGTCAGTGGGATCAGTCTTTTCCAGAAATCCCACTCACAGGGAATCTATAGGTTTATAACGTTGGGGTAGATTCAGCGAGCTCTGTTAATAATTTAACAAGATGTTAACTTTAGCGACTGCCTCTTCAAAGCATCCCTCCTACTGTCTCTGTACATTCTTCCTACCTACCAATTAGATTGCAAGCTCTTCAGAACAGGGACTCCTTTTCCCATTTGTCACTTCTATTTCTGAAGCACTTCTTCCCATTATGTGTTATTTGTATTATTTGTTATTGATATAATTGTCATGTGTTTTACTGGTATGAGGCGCTATGTACTGTACATTAATGGCGCTATATAAATAAAGACATACATACATAGTAACAGTGTGTTAATATAGGGTTATCATATTGTTCTATTTTCCCTGACATGTCATGTCTGTCCCGTCCGGGAGGAATTTTGAAATAGCTAAAAATGTCCGGGAACGGCGGCCGTGCTTGCGCAAGGGGTGAGCAATAACTGCGCATGCGCGAGCGATATGTGGTCGGTGCTCGCGCATGCGCGGTCAGCTTTTGGAGTCCACTTTTTTGAAAATGGACTTATGGTGACCCTAGCTAAGCCCTGTATTCAGCCGTAACAAGCCCTTGCGTAACTATATGCACAGGAGGCGTTCCCTGTAACAGCGCCGAGCCCCAGAGCGCCGTTATCGTTACCACAGAGATTTAACATTACGTTAGTTAGGTCAGAGATAATGTTGGCGTTACTCACACCCAGACCCTGATATAGGGCTGTTACAGGCTCTGGGTAAGTGTGAGATCACAGTTAGGTCTGATTTAACTATCATATTGTTTTTTACAGGGATCGTTCCCTCTCCTGTCTTCTTTTTTTTAACTTTAATTAAACACTTATTCAGAGACCTGATAGAAGTAACGCCGCCTTTGGATGAGACAGGCATAGCGCCATGTTATTTGAAGCTAACCAGGCAGAGCTAACTTCACAGGGCGTTAATCGTATACTAATGATAAGGTGACCATATTTTTAAAGTGACAAACAGGGACAAAATACATAATTATTTATTAATCTTTCACTCACACACCCCTCTCTCATACTCACCTCTCACTCACACCCCTCTCACACACTCCTCTCTCTCTCTATCTCTCTGTCTGTCTGTCTGTCTCAGTCTGTCTGTCTCTCTCATCCCTCTCTCACTCACCCCTCTCTCTCACACACCACTTTCTCTCACTCACCCCTCTCTCTCTCACTCACCCCTCTCACTCACACCTCTATCTCACACACCTCTCTCACACAACCCTCTCTCCCACACCCCTCTCCCTCTCCCTTCTCTCTCTCTCTCTCTCTCTCTCTCTCTCTCTCTCTCTCTCTCTCTCTCTCTCTCTCTCTCTCTCTCTCTCTCTCTCTCTCTCTCTCTCTCTCTCTCTCATCCCTCTCTCTTACACCCCTCTCTCTCTCACCCCTCTCTCTCACACAACTTTCTCTCACACCCCTCTCTCACACACACATCCCTCTCACTCACACAGCCATCTCTCTCTCTCACTCCCCCCTCACACACCCCTCTCTCACACACACTCCTCTCTCTCACACTCCTCTCTCTCACACCCCTCTCTCACACACCCCTCTCTCTCTGACTCACCCCTCTCTCTCACACCCCTCTCTCTCACTCACCCCTGTCTCACACTCATGCACCCCTCACTCTCACATTCCCTCTCATTCCTCCACCACTCTTACATCCCCTTTTTAGCCCACTCACCCAAAAAAACCCTCCTCACACACACCTCCCCCCATGAATCACACACACACACAGCACCCTCCCCAAGACGCACACACTCTCCCCTCCCCCCCCCCAAAAAAACCTCACAGCTCCCGCGGGCGGATGCCAGTCACATCCGATGCTGACAGCGTAGTAAGCCAGGCTACAGCATCGGGGGATTAAAACGTCTCATACGTTTCAGGTATTTACATTGCTGCTCCAAGAAGTTTGGAGCAACAATTTCCAAACTGATACAAATTACATGTTTCTTCTCACCTATTCGGGACACCGGGACAAGGCCTCAAATAAAGGTACTGACCCGGTGAAACCTTTACATATGGTCAACTTAGCTAATGAGATAACAAACGACCATTGTTTTTGCATGTATTTATCTTTGAGAATACCTGATAAACTGAAGAAGAAAACGAATGGACGTTACCTATTTAGATAACGTCACGTCAGTAACCCAGGTTTTATACAGCTCTGTGTATCTTCCCCTATGTCTGCTCTTTCCCAAATCTGCTGTCTCATGGTCCTGTCACACACACACCTGTATCTTTATTTTTAGGCCTGTTTAGAACTGCAGGGGTTAAAAGAGTTACTATTGAGCAACTGAAAGTAGTATTTAGCGATGTGCAAGAGAGAGGGGGCTGGGTACAAAGTCTCACGTGGAATTATATCATTAGTCTTATTCGCTCAGGTACACAGAATGTCACAAAAAGTATTGAAATCGATCCATGATAATTTCATTTTGTGGTCTAAAAAGCATAAATGTCACTTATTGGCCCAAGGCAGCATTAAATGGAAAAGGCTGGGGTAAAGAATATTAGCACAGTATATACACCCTCTGCTTCCTTCCCAAGCAAGAAATAAAAACATTATTTATATGACTGTTTTCAAGCACCTTTATGGACTCCAAATACTCTAACATATAAACACATGGATCAATACTGCAAAGGGCTGGAGGATTGGGGAAAACTCTGGTTAAATAAATCCATTCTGGGCATTAGAATATAAATAACTATTGTGTCCTGTTGGTTCATTAGTAACTTACAATGGGAGTTCAAAGTGCACGTACAATCTAACATTGTTGTGATGTGCAAGATGGTGGTGAAGCCTTACTGTGCAATCCCACCTAATGCTAGTTAAATATGTAATGGTTTAAATGTAGGTGATTTGCAGTGTAACCCTCCCTGCCCGCTCCTAGGGAGTTCTTATCAGTGTTGGTGTTAGGGCTGCTTTTGATGGCTTACCAGGTTCAGGGTGCTGGCTGGATGTTGGTAAGTAATGATGGGTGTCAGGAGCTCTATTAATCTAAACAGCAGTTTATTACCTTGTAGGCACTATCTCACATTTAGTATACAGAGGTCATATTGTACTTCCAATAAAGTGTCTTGGCCTATGCTGTTTTCACAGCATCCTTAGCTTCTCCAGCTTCCCCGTCGCGGCCCGCTAGGAAGGTGCTAAGGCTTTATATTCACTATACTACTTATAGAGTCCCTTCACTCTATAGTGTTGGTAGCGTACCTGTTTAAATAAAGCAGCCTCAGAGCTCTGATAATCCAGCAGAGATATAGTTAATTGCAGCCACTCAATTAACTAGTCTCCACCTGGTCTCATGAAAGGTCTGTAAAAAGCCTCCTGTGAGACACAGGAGAGAGATTTCCTTAGCTCACATTTGGGCTGACAGAAGGAGAGCAGAGATGCCTGCACACAGACACTGTCTTGAGTACAAAGGCTGTGCTGAGATCAAGACACGCAGACACCTATATTTCCTGGACACAGACGACCCAGGAACCTGCCAGACTGACATGGGGGGCCACCTGCTTAAGGTACTTCCTGAGACTTTGGGGTGATAGGCTGGTAATGGGAATAACCCTCCAGTCCTGCAGATAGGGTCTGGGGAAGTAAGTTAGCCCTTACAAATGGATAGGGGTTTGTTATTTTGTTGTTTTTGTATGTTTTGCTTCGATAATGGGACAGCTCAATAAAGGCAAGATATAATTGCAAGACATAATTGCACCCAAAATCGGTCACATATCCACAGGGCCATAGCGGGCCTAGTACTACTCCCTCTGTTATCAACCTCCTCATTTCTGCCACCTCATGGTCTTCTAGGTGAGAAACAGTGAGTTACCCGTCGGTGGGGTGGGACCAACTATATGTATGAGTTGTTGCTTGGGAAGCCCTCTCTGGGCATAATCTGTCTCTCAGGATATCTCGGAAGTAATGTCAGACCATCTTGGTGGAAGTCTAGATAAACAAGGTACTCTCCCTAACTGAAAACAACAAAAGAGACGGGGAACCGATCCTATACTTAAGGGTTTACATAGCTATTCACATCCCTCCTCTTCACTCTCTCCTGGGATCTGCCTCCCATAAGCTATCCCCCTTCTATATATAGCCTAACAGGATGTCACTGTATCAAGGCAGAAAGGGGCGGGGCTTATTCTATGTTAGCCCACACAGTTAACCCCTTAAACCCTATTAAACTCGCAAGGGGGTTACAGCATACAGGCATACCCCGCATTAACGTACGCAATGGGACCGGAGCATGTATGTAAAGCGAAAATGTACTTAAAGTGAAGCACTACCTTTTCCCCACTTATCGATGCATGTACTGTGCTGCAATTGTCATATTCGTGCATAACTGATGTAAATAACGCATGTGTAACAGGCTCTATAGTCTCCCCGCTTGCGCACAGCTTTAGTACAGGTAGGGAGACAGTATTGCTGTTCAGGACGTGCTGACAGGCGCATGCGTAAGCTGCAGTTTGCCTATTGAGCGAGATGTACTTACTCGCGAGTGTACTTAAAGTGAGTGTCCTTAAACCGGGGTATGCCTGTATACAGTAATTACAAGTCATTTGTATAGCAAATCATGTGCTTTATTATTCTTTGTGTTTCCATTGTAATGAAATGCTATGAAGGGTTTTACATTCTTGCAGTGATTCCGGACCTTTGCAATGACATTGCCAGTTTTTTCTTTGTTCTTTTGTTTAAATGATGTCATTAGTAGCCACACAGCTAAAAGGGGGGAACAATATGCATCGGATAAGAACTTTACAGAATCTGGTAAAAATAAAAAATAAATCTAATTTTAATGAGGGGGTGGGGGGGTAATATAGCAATATTAGTTAATCCTACTCAGCTTGTGGTGAGCGGTATTCAAATAATAATTACATATACACGTTTATGCCAAAATAACAAACAAACATTTCCAGTGCAGGGATTGTATGCAGTTCTAATAACAAAACTGGTCTGAGATAGGCAGGTCCCAGGAGGAAGCACACATGCACCATCAGACTTTCCTCCAGCATTCAGCTGTTTAAAAACTCCATAAAACTCACGTTTTCAAGGAAGCCAACTCGCCGCACCTCTAACATCCAACACCCTCCAAACCCATTGGAACCAGCTTTGCGGCTGAACCAATCTCCCCCTATGTAACATCTCCCCCCAAACTTTAACGGCTTCCGCTGTCAGACTGGGTCATATTCTACCCTGAGCCGCACCTTGTCCTGCAATATGCAGCCACATTACCTTCTTGTTTCTACATTCCCTCATTCCCTCTAGAATGTAAGCTCTCAGGAGCAGGGCGCTCATTACCTTCTGTATCTGTTTGTGCATGTTTGTCCTCACTTGTATGTAACCGTTTATGTAATATATACAACTCTTTATCCCCTTTGTTACACGCTGTGGAATATGTTGGCGCTTCACACATAAGCGATAATAATAATTTATCCATAATGTCAACAAAATAAGTATTAGGCATTGGGCAATCGCATGCAAACTTGTCACCTCTCAGTGCCGGTCAGTGAGTCCCACGAGTATTAGAATCAGGGCTATCGCGTTATTTCACGTGCTGGAATGCGCCACAGGTTACATAACTTTGGCGACATCTGTACATGTGCAACTATTTCCCTGTCACTCATTCTCCCTGGATTGAATGTTATGTAACTGGGAAGTTTGCGGGGAAATAGGGAGGGATGTTCTCTCTCTAACTCCCTCTCCCACCATCTCCCACCCTCCCAGTTGAATGCACACGTAAACTGTATCTCTTAGTTTAATAAAAGGGCCCCTGGATTTAATTGAAGACTCAATTATAAAAATCAGCACTTTCCAATAAAATGCATTTTTCATGCAGGAACCATTAAATCCCACCGCTTTGGTATTTAGATGTTGACATCTCTCAAAGTGCTGTGAATTTCATGGCTACTTCAATGTACCTTTTGCATTTATTTGCACACAAACAAACAAGACATAAAAGGATCACAAGCAGTTGGAACTATTAAAAAAATAAGATAAATACATTGGAGGCACTTCACTTACTGTGGCAAGATTCAAAGCTGTTATATTTTCCAAACAAGTGGGCTTTATAAATCCATGCTGAGGTGACAATCATTTCTTAACTTATATTTCAGAAACATTTTGCAGAGTCACATAATGCATCACATTTAATGAAAGGCCATTTTCAAAGGTAGCAACGCCAAATAGCATTTTATCAATACTTTCATGTATTCAACTTTGTTAACCCGGCTCTTTGTAAAATCCTGAACCAGTGATGCATTTATTTTTCTCTCTTCACGTTTATTTGTGGAGAGTTTGTTGTCTTGATTTAGGTCCATTTTCTCCATAATAGAAATTCTTTCAAAATGTCTAGAAAACATCATTATAATTCAATTGCATTGTCTTTTTCAGGGGCTTGGTTAATAATTGGAGACCAGGAGGATTTGTAGATGGGTTTAAATTATATGTAAGCAGAAATAGGGAAATTCAAGAGCAATATGAAAGGAACCTGAAGTCAGTAATAATGCATTGAAATGTAGAGATCAGCTCTTTGTGGGAATTAAATATATCAATCGTAAAATACTTTGCTAGAATCTATATGCTGATAAGTTCCAAACATTTGGTCAGATGCAGACATGTCACCTCACACTGTTTTTCTGTGAGTCTTACTGATTTGGGATCAATCTCACTGATTTTTTTTTTATCATTTCCTAGACTTTAATGGAGTCTTACTGCTATAACGTCAGCACCTTTCAATTAAGATTGTACAGTACTTTGTTGTCCAGAAGCCTAAAATCTCATTGATTTCAGAGCTTGGAGGCTGACATCTGTACATTTCATCAAATTCTTGTAACCTCCTAGCTTAGGCTAGAAACATTTAAACAAGGCTGTAGTGACAATTTAGGTCAGGGCTCTTCAACTGGTGAGCCATGGACCTAATCTGACCCCAGAGGGGGCCATGGAGTAACCCCCTGGACTCTCTTCTCCTGCTAATTTCATTGTAGTTGCTTTGGCTGTGCTAAGTGCATTTTTTCACACTGAAGCTTATTTGTAAGGTTAGGTAATGTACTGTAAATAGTTGTGGTACAAATGCTTGTAAAATGTTGACATATAATTGTTCTCAAACCTTTAAATGTTTCTAAAAGGACATTATCATAAACTTGTGGGCCTTCTACACTTAAAGGGTTTCTGATTTGGCTACCGCCGGAGAACCAGTTGAAAAGCACTGCTTTAGTTTATAGATCATAAATAGCAATATATCAAAAGATAATAAATTCTTTATATATTAAAACAATAATATAGCATAAATGAATTAAAGGAATTAAAAACAGAGATATTGCCTCATTGGTTGGACTGTTGCAGGTATGCCTTCTGTAGGGATTATACTCCAGTCCCTTGGGTCCTTTAGTCAAGGAGGGCAGATGTTGTCCATCAGTTGTTGCTGCTGTGGCTGGAGTGTTCATCCGCTGGAGGCTTCCCTCAGTGGAGTGCTTCTAGTGGCTCTGGCTATGGTGGATCCCCTTTCCTTGGTCTACCCAGATTTGACGGCAGACGCTGGATGTGACCCGTCAGTGGAGGATTCTCTAGGTTGCAGGCTTGTGTCCGTAGCGGGCGGGCAAGACTCTGGAGCAGCAGTAGAGTGCCTGCTCTGTGCTGTGAGTCCCTCTCATGGCTGCAACTGCAGCAACACATCAACTATTAGACTTTTAATTAATTATTTGACTATACCTAATTTATGTTCAGAGTGCTGTTTGAGACCGCAAAATGTTTACTAAATTAAACCTTGAAAGCAATCAGGGTAGTATATATATATATATATATATATATATATATATATATATATATATATATATATATATATATACATACATACATACATGTAGAGGTATTAGTACCGTGTTAGCCGAGCTTCAATAATCAAAAAATAAATAGATGATACCGTTCTGTGGCTAACGAAATGCTTTTATTTGTGCGAGCTTTCGAGATACACTGATCTCTTCTTCCGGCGATGTTACAATGAATGAAGCAAGCAAAAGGTATACTTAAAAACATATATATATATATATATATATATATATATATATATATATATTAACTCCTTCAAAAAAATAGAGAAACAACTGTATCTCTAAAATTAGGACACTTTGTAGTACGTATCAGTCTGAATGGGTATATTCACTATAATTGGGAGATAGTTGCAATTGAAATAGTTTGAAAGATATTTTAACTGCCAGAGAGGCCACAATGGTACTCTGGGTGTGGGAATGGAGATGTAGTGGTACTCTAGTTGTGTGAATGGAGACGTAGTGGTACTCTGGGTGTGTGAATGAAGACGTTGTGGTACTCTGGGTGTGTGAATGGAAATGTAGTGATACTATGGGTGTGTGAATGGAAATGTAGTGCTACTATGGGAGTGTGAATGGAAATGTAGTGGTACTATGGGTGTGTGAATGGAAACGTAGTGGTACTCTTGGTGTGTGAATGGAAACATAGTGGTACTATGGGGTTGTGAATGGAAACGTAGTGGTACTATGGGTGTGTGAATGGAAACGTAGTGGTACTATGGGTGTGTGAATGGAAACGTAGTGGTACTATGGGTGTGTGAATGGAAACGTAGTGGTACTATGTGTGTGTGAATGGAAACGTAAGGGTACTCTGGGTTTTTAAACCATACCCTTGCACCATCACACTTCGACTACTACTTTAGAGAACATGGATTTTCTTATCCACTTTTGTAGTGATGAATGGACAAATCAAACAGCAATATGTCACTGTGGACAATAATAATAATACTTGATTCATCTAAACCTAAAGCTTACTAAAAAAAAATAGAGTTAATTTCACTACATATTCCTTCTTTGTTTTAGATATACACTGTCATTTAAAGGAACAGATTTCTACTGACTGAGACAGATTTACAGTGAATACTTTCCCTCCCTAGGGAGTATCCTGACATTTGTTTTATTTGTACCAATTGTTCACTTACTGCTTTATGAATATCTTGAGGGATGCCAGATTACATGTAATAATGAGACAGCCTGTGTTAGACTACCTTGTTTTTGAAAGTATTTGCAATGTATTCTTTTCATAAAGGGTTGCTAGCTTCCCCCACGTAAATGGACTCAGTTTAAAATTAGGGAGCTACAATTCAATGTTAATAGCCCATCTTCCAAGAGATCATTAACTATTGTACCTCCCAACAGTGCTAATTGTCCTAGGACTGCCCCACATTCCCGGGTGAGAAGTGTCTCTTTCTGGCTAGCAGGAGAGGGAGGAGAGAGGAGCCACACTGCTAGCTCTCTGCACATCCCATTGCCCAGTCAAAATAGTCTAGGAGGAGCAAAATGTACTCAGATGAGAAGCATGGATGTGCTAACGTGAGTGTATGTGTATTAATGTGTGTACTTCTTTGCTAGGGTGAGTGTGTGTGGATTTATGTGCTAAAGAGAGTGTACAGGTGGTCCTTGGTTTTCCGACACAATGCGTTCTTGAACATAGTGTCGGATAGGGAATCGTCGTAAAGTAAAACCCATTTTCAGCATGGCGTCAGGTCGGATATCATATGAGCATCAGAGAATGTAGAGTAAAGTGGGTTGGTTTTGGTAAACTGCCCATTGGTATGTATTATAAAGCGTCGATATGCTGTTTATCGCAAAATGAAACATCGGAAAGCGAGGATCGTGTGTCTATGTATGAGTCTTTGTGTATCTGTGTGATGAGGTTTGTGTGTGTGTGTATGAGTGTGTGTCTAGTACTAAAGTGAGTGTGTTGAGGTCAGTGCAAATGCGCATGTATATTTATGTGCTGCAGTTTAATCTATATGTGTACAGGGCACTGTGTATAGGTAAGTTTGTAGACTTGAAGGTTTGCCACTAAAATGCAAACTGGAAGCATGAGCTTAGGCCATCATAGTGAATGGCAGCATTGCCAGTAACAAGTGTGCCTGTGTTTTCGTGAATCAGGCAGAGAGTGGCTCTTTGGCATTTTAAAATGTTGGGAGGTACCGTATATATAGACTGTGTTACAGTGGTCAACTCCTGGCATGTCTAGTATGTGGGCTTTTTTTCATCCCAGGCCCTGAATTTAATGAATATTAGAAACCTCCCAATAATCTCAAGGTTAGCATTATGATAATAATCTAGTCTTGTTTTTGTATTCTGGTTTGTTAGCGGTATTCATATAAAAGAGTAATATCTGGTGGAAGAGTGACCTGGATTATTTTGAGCACCTTTAGGAAAAGGAGAGTAAGTAGGGAATAATGCAATGCAATGGCAACTTTCTGACGTGATTTGTTTAGGTTTATTAATGTGCAAAGGTCTGTGAAAGTGCTTGCTCATTTGTTCTAATGTTCTCTTACATTTCGGAGATTTTAGATATTTTGAGACAGAAGGAGCAGCGCAGTGAGTAAAGGCTCAGTGAGTAAAGGCTCAGCGGTTAAAGGCTCAGCGAGTGAAGGCTCAGCGAGTAAAGGTGCAGTGGTTAAAGGCTCAGAGAGGAAAGGCACTGACTGGAAACAAATCCCTGCGTTTGAAGCAGAGGAACCTGGTTCAAATTGCAGAGTTAAATCTTTGTGACCTTGAGCAAGTTCCTTTATCTCCTTGTGCCTCAGGCACCAAAAAAATAGATTGTGAGCTCAAACATTCTATGTACAGGGCTAGGTACACTGTTAGCTATGAATGAAAAAATTTGTATATTTATTTACACAAATAAATTCTCCCAACAGATGATTCCCTGTCCTTAATCTGACGCTTAACTTTCAGAAGTGAAGAGGGAAGGTGTCCCAGAAGAGTCTTCTGCTAAAAGTAGGACTAGGGCATACAGTACCTTCACTTGACTCTGGTTTGTTCTGTGATCCTCATACCATGGATCCACTGCAACAGCTCCTCCCAAGAGCTTCAAATTCCTCTAGGACAGTTACAAAAATAAAACTAAGAGCTTTAACATAACAAAAAACAAACACTGAACACAAGACAAAAAACACAAAACTATACTGAAGTGTAGTCCTTTATAACATGGGGCCTAAGTCACTCCCTCCCTTTTGTTACATTAGCTGCAGGGAGACACAAGACTCAAACGTAATATAAGATAAAAGATGAGACTGTCCTCCACTACCAAACATTCAGTCTTTTAAACGCTTCATATTCAATCATCACTGTCAAAGTCACGTACCCATTTATTCAGGTCAGTAGTCTTCTGGACATATCCTCCCCTTTCTTATCAATGGTGAGTGGACAGTCTCTTGTGGGTGCAGAACTTAAGGGGATTAGAAGAGCACAGAACAACACCACAGTACTGTGCACATCAATGTATTCATACGATCAAAGCAAAGTTCATTTTTGGTCTCACTCACAAGATGGGTGCTTGCACTTAAGCATAAGGGTGTGGCATATATGTCAGCAGACATCTCTCCTTCTCTACTGTGCTGTTATCTCACCTTCTGAATGTGCCCGGAATGCCGCTACGAGCCGCCGAGCGTTCATTCCTTCCGGGTGTCGGGTGAGGACGTTGTGTTGTCAAGGTGATGCCTCAGCGTCTCTTTGGAGCTTCATCTAAACTTTGCCTTCTCCTTAGGCCACGCCCTACATGTTTCGCAGAGCCACTGTCCGCTTCTTCAGGGGCAAAAGCTTGTGTGTTCAGTTCAGTCCACGGGATAAATAAAGCATTGGGGGACACAATATTGTCTAAAATCCATGTATTTATACTGCTTTGAGAAAGCAACTTCCAGCTCCAAACAGCTGTCGGCCTCTGTGAGAGGCTTAACCATGCAGATTGTATATATCACTGTATGATTCAATGTATGGTGCACTGATGTCTGTTTGTTTTTCTATCCCCCTTTGATTTCGATTCTCTGTTTTTAATAGAAGCTAAATACATTTTACACAATATTTTGTGCCCCATTACTTTTTTCTGCGTGTGGAACCTCCACTTAATTGCTTAACCCCTCCATAGCCAGTATCGGAGGCTAGAACTGTGTAGTACTGTATATAATGTAGCGAAATACACGTACAATTATTATCTTCACTCAAGACCTTACCTAAAGCATGAGAAGATAAAATGACTTGTACAAGACCAGACACGGGTATGAACCAATAATACACAACACCGTAAATAAACAAAACAAAGTCCTTTTATACACAACTGCATCCAGATTTCTATTTATCTGCTGCTGGCAGAACGATGTGTTACTGCTGGATTAGGGGAAGGTGAAACAGAGAGAGAGCAGGTGCATAGACTAAATGGAAAATGTACTGCAAAATGTGAAGATTATGCAAAACTATGCAAAATCATGTCTAGCAAGACTCAGTCTATATATTTGAGGGCTGTGGACTTCGGGATTTGTAATAAACTCACTCCTTGCAGGTTCCTGTATCTAATGAGCTTGCCTGAAACTGCCATACACTAACTTGGAGGTCATTAGCACACACATATCCAACCTGCTTCAGCTAAACACAACATTTATGTTGTGTACCACCAGTGGGAATGTATTATACTTGTCAAATGTCATAATGCAGAGCGTACAGGAAGTACTACTTCAATGCGATCGCTTTCAAAACCACAATGTTTTATTAACCTCTTCACCCGCCAGTACTTTGCTATGGAACAGCCATCCCGCGGTGAAAGAGTTAAATAAAAGGGCACATTACCCTCAAAAAATATTTTGTAAACAAAATAGCAGTCATTGGCTTCCTATAAACAGATGTAAATATTGTTAAGGTTAAAAAAAAAAAAACAATGTTGATAGATAGATAGAATAGATTCAATATATCGATATTCTATCTATCTATTGATCTATCTATCTGGGATCTTAGAATGCTAAATGGAAGGAGATTCTTCCTTTGCAAAGTATCACATCTTTCAAAATATCCTCAATTTTCTAGGAACTCTGAGTACTGTTAAGTATACATACATTATCTCCAGTTCATTACCACTGATGTTTTCCAAGGACATTCCGAAAAGAAAGCTGTTAATGTGACATTCTAGACCATATTTGCTAAGCATTGCTATTCCATAAGACACCTTATGATCCATTCACTTGAATGAGTCTTATAGAATAGCAGCACACTTAAATAACCTAAATAACGGCCTCTATGTTCTAGTTGGACAAATATGGACTTCAGTGGTCATCACCTGGTCATCAGCCAGGTGACTTTGTAAAGGTATATAAGTAAACTCATAGCAGCCTTAGCTGCCTGCAGCCATGCTTCAAAGAAGATATACTTTTAAGTATATATGTTTCAAGTATTTATGAAGTTTAAAAAGGAAGTTCAAAAAGAAGTGGAAAAGTGGACAATACCTACTACTTCTGATTCCTGCTTTTGATCTACGTTGGAAAGGAGGATATCATCTATCACAGGCTGCACATCTCAACACTTAACTATTGCTGTGATGTCACCTTTATTTTTTGTATTTGCTGTAACCTCACTCATATTCAAATTATGCACTTCCTTTCACCAGTCTCCTTATGTCTCTAACTCTATTCATATATCTCCATCTCTCCTTTCTTCCCCACTTCTCAGTTCACATGAACTCCTTTCTTACCTGCGCCCTCTGTCACCACACAACTACACACCCTCCACTAAAACACACCCCTACAAATCATCCTCACACATCCTCTTTCTATCCATGCTTCTCCTCACTTCTGGGGATATCTCTCCCAATCCTGGTCCCTGTCTTATTTCTACTTGCTCTCGTCCTCGCCTCCCACATGCAACTTCTATTCCTTCTGGTGTTAACCCCTCCAACCTTATACCCATCCCTTGTCACTCTCCTTCCTCGCTCCCTTTCTCCTGTGCCCTTTGGAATGCTCGCTCCCTTTCTAACAAGTTCCTCTCTGTGCATGACTTCTTTCTCTCTCACTCCCTGCTTCTCTTTGCTATAACTGAGACCTGGCTCACTCAGTCTGACTCTGCTCTGGAAGCTGCCCTCTCCTACGGTGGCCTTTCCTTCTCCCACACTCTGCACCCTGATGGCAGGGGTGGAGACGTGGGGCTCCTGCTCTCCTCTCTCTGCCGTTACCGAACCCTTCCTATTCCCCCTCTCTTGCTTTTCCCTCCTTTGAGGCTCACACTGTCCAGATCTTCTCTCCTCTCCCTGTCCATGTGGCGGTCATCTATCGCCCACCTACCTCTACTCATCCCCCTTCTGCCTTTCTCTCTCACTTTGAATCCTGGCTCTCTTTCTTTCTCTCCTCAGACTCCCCTGTTCTTCTCCTTGGGGACTTCAATTGAAACATTGATGACCCCTCTCTCCCTTTGGCTTCCCGCTTTCTTTCTCTAACCTCTTCTTTTGGCCTTCAACAGTGGACTACAGCCAGCACCCACAAGGTTAGCCACTACTTAGACCTTGTTTTCACTAAAAACTTCTCTCTCTCTGATTTCTCCATTTCCCCTTTTCCTCTCTCTGACCATCACCTCATCTCATTCTCTCTATCTCGCTTCTCCCCTTCTCCACCTCCATCTACCCCCCGGTTCTACAGAAACCTGCGCTCTATTCACTTACCTGACTTTGAGTCCACTTTACACTCCTCCCTCTCCTCTCACAGCTCTGCTACAGACCCTGACAACCTGGTCAGGAACTACAACTCTGCCTTGTCCTCCTCTCTTGATCTACATGCCCCACTTTCTCTCTGCCGCACTCGCCCTTCTAACCCTAGACCCTGGCTAAATTCCTGCACGCGCATGCTGCATTCCTCCACTCGTTCCTCTGTACGCCTCTGGAGGAAATATCATACTCTCGTAGACTTCCTTCACTACAAATGTATGCTATCCTGTTTCAACTCTGCCCTCTCGCAAGCTAAACAAGCCTACTTTTCTTCACTAATCAACATGCACAAGTCTAACCCACGCAGACTGTTCTATGTCTTTTATACTCTACTCAAACCACCCTCAGCTGCCTCTCCTTCCTCCATCTCCTCTCAGGACTTTGCTGACTATTTTAAGGAAAAGGTGGAATCCATAAGGCAGAATATCCCCTCTGTTTCTTCCTCCCATCCTACACCTCTTCCTAACTCTCCTCCTGCCTTCCTTGTCTCTTTTTCCACTGTCTCAGAGGAGGATGTGTCACTGTTGATCGCCTCTTCTCCCTCTACCACTTGCCCTCTTGACCCCATTCCCTCCCACCTTCTTAAACCTCTTGCTCCTACATTTTTAACTCCTCTCTCTGTTCTGGAACCTTTCCATCCTCCTTCAAACATGCAACAGTTTTGCCATTACTCAAAAACAGCAAGCTTGACCCTACCTGTCTTTCTAACTATCGACCTGTCTCCCTCCTGCCTTTTGCCTCTAAACTCCTTGAACGTCTTGTATTCTCTCGCTTGCTCCATTTTCTCAACACCTATTCTCTCCTAGACCCTCTACAATCTGGATTCCGCACTGCTCACTCCACGGAAACAGCCCTCACTAAAATAACTGACGACCTCCATGCTGCAAAAAGACAGAGGTCAGTACACTCTGCTCATAATACTCAATCTATCTGCAGCATTTGACACCATGGACCACCCTCTTCTCCTTCACATTCTCCATACTCTTGGTATTCGGAACAAAGCTCTATCCTGGATCTCATCCTACCTCTCCCATCGTACGTTCAGTGTCTCTTCTGCTAACACCTCCTCCTCCTCTATTGATCTCTCTGTGGGGGTACCCCAGGGCTCTGTCCTGTGACCTCTTCTCTTTTCTCTGTACACACTCTCTATAGGTGACCTAATAACATCTTTTGGGTTTAATTATCACCTCTATGCTGACGACACACAAATATACTTTTCAACACCTGACCTTACACCTGCTGTACAAACCAAAGTTTCTGAATGTCTCTCTGCTATATCATCCTGGATGGCCCTCCGTCGCTTTAAACTCAACATAGCTAAAACAGAGCTCCTCATACTTCCTCCCAAACCTGGCCCAACTACCTCCTTCCACATTACTGTTGGAACTACCATCATTCACCCAGTAGCCCAAGCACGCTGCCTAGGGGTCACACTCGACTACTCTCACATTCGCCCCTCACATTCAAAACATTTCTAAAACCTGTCGCTTTTTCCTACGCAATATAACTAAGATACGCCCTTTCCTCTGTTGCTCGACTGCTAAAACTCTGACTCAGACCCTTATTCTCTCCCGTCTTGATTACTGTAACCTCCTGCTGTCCGGCCTTCCTGCCTCTCACCTGTCTCCCTACAATCTATCCTAAACGCTGCTGCCAGAATCACTCTACTCTTTCCTAGATCTGTCTCAGCATCTCCCCTCATGAAATCCCTCTCCTGGCTTCGGATCAATCCCGCATCTCACACTCCATTCTTCTCCTCACTTTTAAAGCTTTACATTCTTCTGCCCCTCCTTACATCTCTGCCCTAATTTCTCGTTATGCACCATCCACACTCTTGCGTTCTTCTCAAGGATGTCTTCTTTCTACCCCCTTTGTATCTAAAGCCCTCTCCCGCCTTAAACCTTTTTCACTGTCTGCCCCACACCTCTGGAATGCCCTTCCCCTCAGTACCTGACTTGCACCCTCTCTGTCCACCTTTAAGACCCACCTTAAGACACACTTGCTTAAAGAAGCATATGAATAGCACTTTGGATATTCTGAACACATGATACAAAAAGCTTGGCCCCCTGCAGACGCACTTACCAGAACTCCCTCCTACTGTCTCTGTACGTTCTCCCTACCTACCAATTAGACTGTAAGCTCCTCGGGGCAGGGACTCCTCTTCCTTAATGTTACTTTTATGTCTGAAGCACTTATTCCCATGATCTGTTATTTATATTATCTGTTATTTATTTGATTACCCCATGTATTACTACTGTGAAGCGCTATGTACATTAATGGCGCTATATAAATAAAGACATACAATACAATACAATACAAGTCAGATCTCTGAATCAGTCCGTAGGAAAACAAAGGAACAGATCCTGCGCTCCTACCAATTTGGGCTAAAATATACTGCTGACATGTTTACATTTAGAACCTAAGTCTGGGTAACAAAGGGGTCATTTGGTTGCATCTTTTCATCAAAACATGATTCAAGCTGCCAACCTCGTCACGGTACATTCAGTTTAGAATGTACTTACTGTAGACTGAATGAATACAACTTCTTAATGTCCTGTGAACTAAACTTTATGAGATATGTGACCCTCCACTGAAGAGTAAGTGAGTGTTTGTGGCTGACAGAAAGAAGAGATATGTGTAAGTTTAATAATTCACACTGGGGTATTTGTGCAACCACAGTTCACCTTTAATATAAGGGAACTCTGATAGTGGCTTTGGCCAGCTTTTAATTGCACTAAATCACTAAAGCATAAGCTTAATTTATTTAACCCTTTCAGGGCACTTTCACATATCTCACAAAGTAGCTGTTAAACGGAGTTTACCGTGACGAGGTTGGCGGCTTGAATCATGTTTTGATCAAAAGGTGCAACCAAATTACTCCTATGCTACACAGTCTTTCGGTTCTAAATGTAAACATGTCACTAGTGTATTTTAGCCTAAATTGGTAGGATTGCAGGAATTGATCTTTTGTTTTCCATATAAAAGGCCAATCCTTTTACCAGCAGCAAACCCCTAGAAGAGGAGTGAGGTAATATGAACAGTGTTCCAAGTAGGAGGGGATTCTTGGAATGTCAGGGGTGTCAAATACTGTAAGTCCACATTCTCTAGTAAACAAGAATTGTCCATTTAAACCAGAGGTAGGCAACTCTAGTCCTCAAGGGCCACCAACAGACCATGTTTAAAGGCACCCCTGCTTCAGCACAGATGGCTCAATCAGTGGCTCAGTCAAAGACTGAGCCAAATGTGCTGAAGCGGGGATATCCTGAGAACATTACCAGTTGGTGGCCATTGAGGACTAGAGTTGCCTACCCCTGAGTTAAACCAGTATGTTTCCCAAGTTAGAGATCTGAGAGCAGCAACACGATAATTCTGCTGATTATGATGAGAGGAAGGGAAGGATTCTCCGCCAGCCAAGCCTTCAGAGAATCAACTCAGCAAAAATACACCACAGATTCATTAATCACCACCAAATGATAATGACTTCTGATGCAGTTGCAGGCTGGGGCACTTTTGCTTTGTACTGGAGAAGTTGTCCTAACAGGATCCTTATAAAAATGATTAATTGCTTTTATAATGCCATACTAAAGGCCGTCTGCTATAGTCATTCATTCAAGTCAGAATGAAGTATTCATTGATTTGTGTTGTCTGGAAAATAAAAGGATGAAAGCAACGGTGAAAATAAAAATACGGATCAGAATGAATGTGGGACGAATGCCGCCCATCAGTGCCTTAGATGCCCTAATCTGACCTTGATTAATAAAGGGCAGCCAAATAAATTGTCAGCAAGCTTGATGATAAGTCTTATGACAAACCAAGTTAGCTTCGAGGATATAAACCCCCGTCCAATAGTTCATAGATGTAACGTTGCAGTACAAAGCGACTCTACGCCTTATCTTGCAGAGATAAGAAAAGGCATCCTCAATACAACTGCAAACTAACAATCTTTTTGTTTATTCTTTTGTGGGAAGTAATTACTACTATCACTGGGCAAACATTTAAGAAAAAAAGACAAGACATCTAATGGGAATGAATTTCACAGGGCCTGATGAGAATAAAAACAATTTTCCACGGGTCAGATGTAGTGTAAGTATCATTTGCATTCTGAGAAACATTGAATCCAACTGTGTGGATAATAACCTGATTATGAGAATATAGTTTTTATTTTGCATGCTTGAGACTGGAATACAGCTGTTCCAAAGAAGGGTGTGTGTCTGTGCAGTGTATTCGCTAAAACTCAGAGATTGAAAAAAATTCTGAAAACCGATTCATTACCAAAGAGTTAACCATAGTTAGGGCGCAGTAAATACACCAAAAAGGCTGACTTACAAATGCCGTCTTCACATCGCCGGAGATAATTTATCCCCATTTAAATGCATTTATCCCCATTAAAGTCTTCTCATGACAGGAGAAACATTAACAGCATATTCAATAAGGACCAAAGTAGGGACAGCATTCATTAAAGTCACCCTGTTACCAAACGGTGACAAAAACATTGCGCCAGACGTATCAAAGGGACAAGTCCCAGGGTTGCCAAAGGATTCTTTCCTCATGATAAATACCATGCTAATTTTGAAGTGAAACTTCTTTGCGGGCACCTAGGGAGCTCTGATAGGAGCAATCCCTTGTGTTGTAACACAATTCCATAACGGAAGTGACGTCACTGCAGGCAGAGGAGGCCCACAGTGTCGAAGGGGAGGGAGAGGAAAGACACTGGCTGACACTCACACACACTGACTGACAAACACACACACACTGACTGACAGACAAGCATGCACTGCCTGACACACACACACTGGCTGACAGACACACACACACTGACTGACAGACACACATACACTGACTGACACACACAGACACACTTACTGACAGACACACATACACTGACTGACAGACACGCATACACTGCCTGACACACAAACACACACACTGACTGACAGACACGCATGCACTGACACACACACACACACTGACACACACACACATTGACATACAAATACACACACACACACACACTGAATGATACACACACACAGAAACACGCACTCAAGGACACACACACACAGACACACACACAGAGACACACACACAAGGAATTCACAGGTACTATAAATATAGAAGTGCAAATAGCTAAAACACATGTTCTAAGTCAAACTTTGCGGTTTGGCACTGAAATTGTGTTTTGATTTTTAATTAAAAACGTCACCATCACAAATACAATTTCTGTGAAACAACAGTGACAAAAGACAAAGACGTTTCACATAAAATGCGCGTGCTCGGCACGCACACACTTTTTTTCCTGCTGGTTTTGGCTCCATTTTGCAACAGGGAGACTTTATTAAACATACCCCATGGTCTTTTATTGTGGCTAAAGGATGAAGTAGTGAACATCGAGGCCCAACCACACAGCAATATCTGCTGCTGAGCAGATACAGTCATTATTAATTAGTACAGTGCTGAGTATTGATATCCTCCTCCATTCGCACGATTCCCTTGCAGGGTTTAGCAGGCCTGCTCCATCCTTCAGAGCATTGATTTACGGGTCACACTTCTCACCAAGGGCACTGCGGTGTAATTTCCTCTATTCAGGGAGGCTGCAGCGCCATCGGTGAGGAAAATTGGGCAATAAAATTAAGGTGCCGTGTTCTTCCGTGATGCAATTATGGCCACTGTGCAAAAAAGGGTCTGTGTACTCTATTTTAACAGTGTGATACAATCACTGAAATGATGTATCTTTGCAACCAGTGAAAAAAGCTGCCAACAAGTAGATTATTTGTACCTGGGAAGCTGTAATGCAGGGGGTGGCTAACTCCAGTCCTCAAGGGCCACCAACAGGTCAGGTTTCAGGGTATCCCAGCTTAAGCACAGGTGGTTCAATCCGAGACTCAGTCAAAGTAACTGGCTTTCTTAGGGAGATTGAAGTTTACTTATTGAATAGGTTTCCTCTGTGAATAATAACTATGTTTCTGTTTTTATGACAGCTCTGTACTTCATGTCTCTGTATGCTGGAGACTAGTGCAGTATGTGTGTTTTCCAGCATGCAAGCAGTTAACCTCCTCTGGAGAGGCTAGCTGCAGGTGCACCTAATTAACAGACAGAACTCGTGATTGAACATTGGGGTTTAAAAGGCAGTCAGTGAGCTGCCACAGGGAGATTGTTTTTCCCCAGAGAGAGGGAGATAATTTTCCCTGACCAGTTGGACACTGGTTATTCTGGTTCCCAGGCCTGCAGGGACACAGGGTCTTGGGACCATCTGGGCATCACACCCAGGAAACTGAATTAATACGAGCATGAACAAACTGCTGAACACACCCCTGCTCAAAGGAACAGGCGTTCCAGACCTACGGAGGAAGCAGAGCTCTGATGTGACCAGAGGGATTGCCTGGACTCACATGGGACAGCGTTCCCCAACTGTCAAATAAATACTTTTATATTATTCACGGATATTATGTCTCTAAGCATGAAAGATGTTTTGGTGCTGATAACTCGCTTAGCTGGCCAGCCAGGAGAAAGCCTAACTCATTGTTTAGCCTCTTACTGATCCCTGACACGAGGCCATCCTGCCACAAGTGGTGTTAGAAGTGGGATGCTACGCCTCTGGAGGTCAGTAGAAAATAACGGGTAAAGCCACGAAACGCATGCACAAAACCAAACTAGGATCGCTTAACTGTGTAAAGCTAATATGACTAGTAAGTGCTTAGTGTAAAGTCTGTTCTGAGAGAGGTATAACAGCTTTGGCAATCTGCAAAACATTCCTAAAATCACAGATACCCATCATCTGGGATAGTGTGATGTCTTCATGGAGGTTCATAGCATACACTTTCAGTGTTTGCTTCTGCTATACCTTGTTCTATGCCTACAGTGTTTCAAATTCAATAAAAAAAGCTACTGAGTATATTTTGGCTTTAGTAAAAAAAGTCTCACCTGGATCCCGTGTTACAGGACCCAGAGTCGTAACGTAATCAGCTGAATTTTTAGAACTAATTACATTTTGTTGAGTGTTTTTAATCTTGACTGTTCAAATCACTTTATAATAATGATATTGACTGTGCTATTGAGCATGCGCTTCTTTTTTTGCATTCTAGATATGAATGGAACCTCCTGTTTCCACCTGAAGCTGCTACGTCTCCATTGGTTATAAGTCCACATAGCTGTTTCTATTTTTGTAAATGGACTAATTGGACTGTATTTATGCACTTTATATCAAACATTGGTAATTTTCTCAGTTTATTGGCACTCAAACATACTTTTTTAAAACTGTATATATTAAATGAAAACAAAAGAAAAACAGCGCAAAACCTCATAGTGCAATATTAAAAATATATTGAATGTGTGACAGCAGGTGAGTATCTCACGTACATCAAATTAGATCATAAAAGCATGGCGTGTTAAGGACATGTTACCACATCGGCACATCAGCACTGCACCAACACGCGACAGTCAGAGCGATCGAAGAGGCAGGTCTCTCTCTCACAGGGAGCCGTCTCTGGAACCTCAGCGGATGTATATATCGTCAGATAGGGAAGGGATGTTCACTTCAATCTGTAACAGCTCGCTGGATGCGTGTATCAGGCTCACGGAAGACCTCTGATGACGTCACCGAAGTTCCATCGCGTCTTTAACCGGAAGAAGCTGGTTTGTAGTGTCTGCAAGGATTTTTACTCATGGTGAACAAATGTCCATAAAACAATCAAATTGGCACTGGAACGCGCCTTCCTACGCATTTCGTAATAGAGTTACTTCGTCAGGGAATATCTAATGCTCTCATTGCATCATTGCATGCTGTTTATAGCTACAACCCTCTCCTGATTGGCTGCTGGAGGATAGAACAGCCCATATGTAAATCTCTAACACCACTGATTAGCATTGTATTGACGTACCCACACTCTGCATAAAGGTGAAAGTAAATGGGGGAGGGGTAAAAAACTATTTTAATTATAAAAACATAACAATTTTATCCACATATACATAAAATACTATATGACCTCTAAAATACATCTAAAAAACAGAAGAAAAAAAATGATCAGTATCGTGACTTGTTTTTGCATTTAGAAATTAATGTATATACACTCATGTGTATATATATATATATATATATATATATATATATATATATATATATATATATGTAGCCCTGATGTAAATTTTCTCTTTCTGGCCCCCCTCCGCGAGTGCCGTGCGGTAGCGGGTGCCGGCGGAGGCTTTGACGGACCCACCGGCACTTCGCGAGGGTGGGGGCCAGAGCAGGGAGCAGATCGGAGCTGTGGTTGCCGGGGACGCGATCGGGCCGTCGCTAGGGCCGCGATCGCGTTGCCACCGGCTCGGCAGCTTAGGCAGAAGGCGCCGCCATTGCGCGGAGGTTCGCGCATGCGCAGTAGGGCGGAAGCGGGCGATAGGACTCCAGGGATAGGGAGAGGTCGCGCGAGAGTAGGGAAGTGTAGAGGGAGAGTGAGGCGGCCATTAGGGGTTCGCGCATGCGCAAGGGAAGCGCGCACGTGGCCCCAATGCTTTAGGCAGCCCCTGGGAACTACAATTCCCAGGAGGCTTAGGGAGACAGGCACCAGGTGCCCCAGAGGAGCCAATAGGGCTGGAGGAAGCTCAGCCCGGGAATATAGATACATTTCCCGGGCTTTGCAACAGTCAGTCAGGGCAGAGCAGAGGAAGGAGTAGGAAGGGTGCAGGGAGCGCGTGGCTCCTGCATCAGGTAAGGGTTCTCCCTAGATTCCCAGGCAGGCCCCAATTCCCGGGTAAAGAGCAGGGGGTAACTGAAGAGGGACGCCTTAGCTAGGGAGGTGACCCTTGAGTGTGGAAGGTGCAGGTTTGGCAGTGCCACAGCGGAGAGGGCTGTGCGCACTGGCAAATAGGCACAGTGCGCTAGCAGTGTATGTGCTGCGGGATCCAGGTGGCTGTGTGTGATTGCAGCTGTCTGTGTGTGTGTCGCTGCATGTGCTGGGCGCAGTGCGTGCAGTGTGTGTGAAGCGTGTGTGGATCCCTGCAGGCTGACAGTGTGAGCGGTGTGTCAGCTGCAGGTGCTTTGGGAGTAGCTAGTTAATAGCTAGTTGTTAGTTACAGTTAGGACTGGGTAGCTGGGGGAAGGGGGGCAGGTTATTGTCCACAGGCCCTAGGAGTTTTCCCCAAGCCATCCCAGGTTGCGGTTCTTCAGGGACAGGCCCTAGGTTAGGGTTGCTGTCACTCTAGCAGTAGTCAGTGATAGGGATAGCGGCGGTTGCTGTTCCCATGCGGTTGGTGTTGCCGTGATCCGGTTGCAGTTCCCGTGAAGCGGTGGGACCCTCGTTGGGGTCCACCGGCAGAGTACCTGGAAAGGATCAGACGGACGTCTGACCCTTTTAGAAGAGAGTTGTGGTCCCGAGCATCGGAGTGCTCGGAAGGTATCTTCAATATTATAAAGTGCACCAACTGGGCCCTAGCTTAACTTAGTGACTGCGCAGTCACCCACGACCTTTCGCAGGATTGCGGGACATTGGGTGTGGGGTGATCACAGGACACTGGGTGGGGAATACCAGACATTGGGCTGAGGTGATGCGGATAGAGCATCCGGTTATGTTATGATGTTATGTACTGTGTTATGTGTTATTAAGTAAAGTGTTAGCTATTGTTTTATATCTACGTGTGTTATGGTATTTCTTACTCAGGGCTATCTTTCCTAACGGGGGATCCTGGGTAAGTGGAGGCGCTGCACCAGGTAATGGTAAGGGTGTCCCCAGGCTCCCAGCTAGCGGAGGCTCAGATCTCCTGGAGCCGCAGGTGTGTTTCAGTACCAGTAGTTCTTTTGTGTAGGAGGGTTCACAAAAAGGGCTACATTTGGAGGCACTGCTGAGATATCAGACCTGGGGTGCCCTGTACATGTTTTTCTAAATTTGTGTCCTATTTTTGTTCCGCCATGGGGAAGCCCTCAAGGCGGAGGAAGCCACGTGCTAAGTTCCCGGCCGCGCGGGAAAATGTTGCCAACAGTCATCCAGGACTGGCGGGAAAACCCGAGCCCCGCCCCCATACTGTGAGTGACTTAGTACAGAGCTCGCAACACTCCCTGGAAGAGAGTACTGGATACAGAGAAAATTGCTCGCCGTCGTATGGATCCTGGCAGACCAAGGATGGGAGCGTATCCTTTTTGTTGTGTCCATGTACAATACAAACATTGAGTATCTGGGGTAGTATGGACCTTAATGTTTTGGCGTGCATGGTAAAAATGCGGTTGGAAGACGCGAACGAGGAGGGGTACCTAGACTGTTTTTGTAACCAAGGTGACTGCTCGTCTTGTAATTTGGCTTGGGGGCGTGTATGTGGCTACTGCAGGGTACCGACCCTGCAACCCAAACTGCCGCAGCCTACAGAACGGCCAGTGGGAGGGGACACTGTTGTAGAAATGGAGTGTCCTTCCCCTGAGAAGGAAATAGACTGCCAGGGGTTACACCCCAATGTGTATATGCCCTGGCGAGCGACAGGACTAGGTGAAGTTGTGCTAGCGTGTCCCTGCCTGTAAAAAGCCCGTGCCTCGGGAGCAGTCCTGTCGCAGTTACAGCTCGACTTCAAGGACATCAAGTTGGATGGAGAACTGGGTATCCAGTGTTTTATGCCAAATTGTGACTGTCCTAGGGAGGCACTGGAGTGGGGGCCTCAATGTGAGTGTTGCGGGGCCTGGTTCCTACAGCCTATCCTGCCCCAGGCGGCGGAACCAGCCGATGAAGAAGAGGAGGAGCCGGACCTCTCTCCTGAAGTAAGTGATGCGTGTCCCCAGTTTGTTCTACTACCAGAGGCCGCCGAGGACCCGTGTGTCCAGACCACTGTGGCAGACCCTCTCAAAGGGGACGTGCAAATGGAGGAGCAGGAACCTCTGATGGCGGAACCTGCGGAGGAAGAGGCGCCTGATGGTGCTACTGAGGTGGGTGAAGCCGCTACTGATTTGTCCACTTCAGCCATGGAGGTGGTGGAGGGCCCGTGTGCCCAGATGAACTTTCTAGATGCTGAGCCGGAGCCGCTGAAGGCGGAGCTCCAGATGGCGGAACCCCCGATGTCGGTTCCAGATCCGGTTCCCGAGCAGGAACCACCGAGACCAGAACCACAAGTCCCGGAAGGCCATGGTAAGGTCTTTATACCCCCGCCCTTGTGTGATGAGTCCAGCGACCAACCGAGCGTGGTGATGCGCCTGCCGGCGGACCACTCCAGTGAGGTCACCGAGGCAACCACCTCCACTGATCCAGACCATGATGTGGGCCCGTGTGCCCTGCAACTGCCAGTCCGGCCTATCAACGAGGTACCAGCGGTCCCAGGCTTGGGATCAGTACCTGCCGACAACGACAGGGGTAAGTTGACTGCCCCAGGGGTGTCGGGTGTGAGCTCCCCGGTGATCGTGGAGCCTGGTGACTCCAACGGTAGGGTCACCCGGGCGATGGGCTTCCCCCAGCATTGCGTCCTGGTGGAGGTGTCTCCCCCAGAAGATCTCTGCGGATCGTGGAACGACTCCGACCTCATCAAGGGATCCGGTGTAGCGGACCGGAGCAACCCATACTCCTGTGAGAGGAGTCTCCAAACGGGCCTACCCGAAGAAGTGGTGCCGTCCGCGGACGAAGTCACCGTTAAAGGGATTGTTGGAGCGGACAAAGACTCTGTTGAGACCGCTCTGGTAGTTGTGGCCTCTCCCAGGTGCGCGATGGAGCGCTGTGTTCGCCATGTGGTGGATCGAGGAAAGAGACTGAACCTCCCTGTCTCCCGTGAGACGAGACCGGAGGAACCGGAAAGGGTCAATACCCAGGACCCCTTACTATTTTTTCTGCGAGGGGGAGAAGGTGGGTTGGTGCAAGGGACAGGTCTTGAGTTCCAAAAGACTCACAGGAGTCAAGGTGGGATACCCTCACCCAGTCTGTTAGGGGCACTCCAATCTGAAACTCAGCTGGCCTCGGGTGTCCATGCGGGGATGTTGGGTACGAACGGGAAAATGCTTATGTATGATGTACGGTTTACTATGCATTTTTCATTGTGTAATCCACTGCATGGTTGCTACCCAAGCGAGGGCGTTGGGATTCTGCGAAGGGGAGAATGTAGCCCTGATGTAAATTTTCTCTTTCTGGCCCCCCTCCGCGAGTGCCGTGCGGTAGCGGGTGCCGCCGGAGGCTTTGACGGACCCGCCGGCACTTCGCGAGGGTGGGGGCCAGAGCAGGGAGCAGATCGGAGCTGTGGTTGCCGGGGACGCGATTGGGCCGTCGCTAGGGCCGCGATCGCGTTGCCACCGGCTCGGCGGCTTAGGCAGAAGGCGCCGCCATTGCGCGGAGGTTCGCGCATGCGCAGTAGGGCGGAAGCGCGCGATAGGACTCCAGGGATAGGGAGAGGTCGCGCGAGAGTAGGGAAGTGTAGAGGGAGAGTGAGGCGGCCATTAGGGGTTCGCGCATGCGCAAGGGAAGCGCGCACGCGGCCCCAATGCTTTAGGCAGCCCCTGGGAACTACAATTCCCAGGAGGCTTAGGGAGACAGGCACCAGGTGCCCCAGAGGAGCCAATAGGGCTGGAGGAAGCTCAGCCCGGGAATATAGATACATTTCCCGGGCTTTGCAACAGTCAGTCAGGGCAGAGCAGAGGAAGGAGTAGGAAGGGTGCAGGGAGCGCGTGGCTCCTGCATCAGGTAAGGGTTCTCCCTAGATTCCCAGGCAGGCCCCAATTCCCGGGTAAAGAGCAGGGGGTAACTGAAGAGGGACGCCTTAGCTAGGGAGGTGACCCTTGAGTGTGGAAGGTGCAGGTTTGGCAGTGCCACAGCGGAGAGGGCTGTGCGCACTGGCAAATAGGCACAGTGCGCTAGCAGTGTATGTGCTGCGGGATCCAGGTGGCTGTGTGTGATTGCAGCTGTCTGTGTGTGTGTCGCTGCATGTGCTGGGCGCAGTGCGTGCAGTGTGTGTGAAGCGTGTGTGGATCCCTGCAGGCTGACAGTGTGAGCGGTGTGTCAGCTGCAGGTGCTTTGGGAGTAGCTAGTTAATAGCTAGTTGTTAGTTACAGTTAGGACTGGGTAGCTGGGGGAAGGGGGGCAGGTTATTGTCCACAGGCCCTAGGAGTTTTCCCCAAGCCATCCCAGGTTGCGGTTCTTCAGGGACAGGCCCTAGGTTAGGGTTGCTGTCACTCTAGCAGTAGTCAGTGATAGGGATAGCGGCGGTTGCTGTTCCCATGCGGTTGGTGTTGCCGTGATCCGGTTGCAGTTCCCGTGAAGCGGTGGGACCCTCGTTGGGGTCCACCGGCAGAGTACCTGGAAAGGATCAGACGGACGTCTGACCCTTTTAGAAGAGAGTTGTGGTCCCGAGCATCGGAGTGCTCGGAAGGTATCTTCAATATTATAAAGTGCACCAACTGGGCCCTAGCTTAACTTAGTGACTGCGCAGTCACCCACGACCTTTCGCAGGATTGCGGGACATTGGGTGTGGGGTGATCACAGGACACTGGGTGGGGAATACCAGACATTGGGCTGAGGTGATGCGGATAGAGCATCCGGTTATGTTATGATGTTATGTACTGTGTTATGTGTTATTAAGTAAAGTGTTAGCTATTGTTTTATATCTACGTGTGTTATGGTATTTCTTACTCAGGGCTATCTTTCCTAACGGGGGATCCTGGGTAAGTGGAGGCGCTGCACCAGGTAATGGTAAGGGTGTCCCCAGGCTCCCAGCTAGCGGAGGCTCAGATCTCCTGGAGCCGCAGGTGTGTTTCAGTACCAGTAGTTCTTTTGTGTAGGAGGGTTCACAAAAAGGGCTACATATATATATACTAGTGAACGGCAGACATACTAAGTATATAATTATGAATGGAACAGGATTATCCAACTGAATGTTGCCCATACACACATAAATACTTGTATATTCCCCCACAAATCTACAATCAAAATCAATCGAGTTCCTGTAACACCAAGACTTGAATTTTCTTTTAGAAGTTACACACCAGCAAAAGTGACCATCTTTAATAATAGATTGATTGAAGATAGATAGATAGATAGATAGATAGATAGATAGATAGATAGATAGATAGATAGATAGATAGATAGATAGATAGATAGATAGATAGATAGATACACACATAGACACACACACAGACACACACAGTAAATAAGAGCAAATAGAGAAATATATGTATGTGAATGTTTCACCAAATGCCAGGGGGAATAAAATGTTTCGAGCAGTTCTAATATCACATACAAATAAAAATGATAAGAAAAAGTAAATACAAGACAATAAAAATAGTACATGAAAATAAAACAGTGTGGAACACACTGACATTCTGACTTTGTATGAATATTTCATATCCTCTGGGCAGCTGCAAATTCAGGTAGCTACAGAAGTGCAGCAGCGAGAAATGCTGCTGGTTTAATAAGGTAATAGAAGCTTATAAAGAAGTTAATGAGTTTTGCGCAGCATATAAATATTAACATGAATACAAAGCATTTTGTAAACATATGCCAAGCACTGAGGTACAGTATGGTTTAAACACAGACATCATGGTTCAAGTATGAATGTTCCTATGCAGTGTGGTAGTATATACACAGAGCAATATTACATTCTAATGCAGTGAGTAGTACTGTATATACAGCACACAGAGCAATATTATGTTCCTGTGTGTGCAGGAGTCTGTGACCCTCTGCACTAGGCCAGATTCCCCTTAGGCCTCAGCTAGGCCCCGACTCACGTTAATAGATTGTGGCTGCTACAGGGACAGGCTCTTAGGTAGGGGCCCTGCCCCATTAGCTATTTAATAATTTAGGGACACATCTGCAACGCTGTGCTGCCCTCATACTTGTGGTCTAGGACCAGACTATTGTTGCTGAGACAGAGACTATCTTCACGGTGGAACACTCTGCCAGGACACCACCCCACGCAGAGGCGGACTTGTCGCCGAGGATATCGTTGGATCAGCAGATCCCTTTGATCTCTAAATCGGCGCATGCTGGAGCACCCGGCAGGTACCTATATCTTTAAGTGCACCAACAAAGCACACACACCATAGACGCCTTATCTCTCAAAGGGTGGTGTAAAGTGCGCTACACACAGAGCAATAAAGTATTATGTTCTTATGCAGGTAATATATACACAGAGCAATATTATGTTTCTAGGCAGTGAGAAATTAAGAAATTAAGATTTAATTGACTATTGGGGTATGTTTCCTTGAGCAGAATAGGCAAACCCCTCCCTTAATTGTTATTCAATTGCATGCGAATAGAGTATTTAAGACAGACTTTCTTGGCTGTGACCCATCTTAAGTGTCCCAGTTAAAGTGTGTGGCAGAGTTAATTTTGGAGTTGAAATTGGAGGTGAAGATTGGAAGAAGATCGGGACTCTGCACAAGAACTTTGCAACTGTGAGAACTTGACTTTGCTAAATGCTGTGATTGTTTGTACTCTTCCTATCCTCCAATAACTTGTAATCTCTCCTCCTGCATCTCACTATGCCCTCCTTATTGCTTTTTCTGCTTACTGTTTCCTCACTTCTTGGTGAACGTTTCTGTTCTCGCCAACTTCCCCACTCCCCACTGCACCATTATTTATACACCTCTCTCCTAACAACTTTTTTACCTCTCAATAAAAAGCACCCCCACAAATCCTCTATTCACACCCTCTATCTACTCCTTCCTGCTGCTGGGGATCTCCCCTAAGCCTGAAGCCAGCCATACACACCTGATTTCACCCACGCCTCCCTGCCATACAGTATCTTCCCCTGTAAAGTGTGTTAACCCTTAAGTTATTTGACTAACCTTAAAACTTGCCCCACAAATCAAGCATCCCAATAGTCTGCACTCGTTGTTACTGTCCCACTCAGTCAATCCTACCACTCATTGTGACCAAACACTGCCATCTACAGCACATATTCCCTCACCTACTGTCTCTGTAAATTCAACATCATACCTCTTAGATTGTAAGCTTTTCGGGGGAAGGGATTTCCTTTCCTATTGTCTGATTTTGCTGCACTTATTGTATTATTATAATTCCCTATATTGTATTCTTTGTGAAGCACTGGGTACACTTTTGGCGCTATATAAATAAGACATACAATGCAATACAATACAATACAGTGGGGTAGTATATACACAGAGCAATATTATGTTCCTACGCAGTGAGGTAATATATACACAGAGCAATATGAGGACTGAGGGAAATAATTCCATTGAGACTTTGAATGATCATGTGCACAGCTTAATTTAAAGGGAAGATCCCTCCTAGAACCAAAAGTGTACTAGTTCCAGTGACATGTTTTATGGGTCTTGTGTGGGGTTCTGATACTTTTTTTTACCCAAATCTGACACCAATAAGTATTTTTCTTTTATATTTAAATGTGGGACTGCTCTTTCTGTTTGATTACAAAGCGCTTGAACAGTCAGAGTCTTCATTATCTTTATTGTCTCTCTGATAAGGGCAGGGAGTGATAAGGGAAAACAAAATACTTGACACTTGACCTTTAAAGGAGCTGTATCCCTGGGCATCATGTATTACAGTTATGTATTAAAAACACTCATCCATCATACTTTGACTCATTAACATTAGAACATACATGTTTGATGCTGATGCTTCTCAAACTGAAGCATATGTCATGTGTCATATGAATGCGAAGTGATCAATATATTACAGTAGTTACAAATACAAATGATGTTGTTTGTTCCATGATGCAATGCAAACAGTACTGTATATCTTGTTTCAATTTCTACATGTATGAAATGTATGATTTGTATTATTTGAATTTCTTCATTTTACACTGATCACTCCACCTCAGACATTAAAGATTTCGATTATGCAATAACAAAGAAAAACAGAGCTGTTACAGCCTTTCATCCCATTGCTATATTGCCCTATAGACCTTATAACTCATCCACTAACTGCCCCTATAACTCCTCTCCTAACTGCTCCTAAAACTCCTCCCCAACTGCTCCTTTAACCACTCCCTATAATGCCACCCTTAACTGCTCCCAAAACCGCTCCCTATAACTCCTCCCCTAATTGCTCCTATAACTCCTCCCTGAACTGCTCATATAACCGTTCCCTATAACTCCTTCCCTTCTTGCTCCTGTAACCGCTCCTTATAACTCCTCCCCTAATTGCTCCTATAACCGCTCCCTATAGCTCCTTCCCTAACTGCTCCTAAAATAACTCCACAATTTGTTCACTGACATATTTGATACACAGCACCAATATACTTTAACATAAAGCAATGCAATATAAAATTGCACATTGTACCATCAACTTAGCATTGTAATACCCATTAGTAATGATTGATGTACAACCCCCTTAGGTCTCCACAGCATTTCCATTAATGAATTTGCTTGCTCTTTTCAACGCCACAACTGTAACTGCATTCAGCATGGTTCTACCATCCCACATATTTCACTGAATGATCCTTTTGTTATAATTGCAGGGCTCCTTGCATGCAAAAATGACATTACGTTAATCAAAGTTTTACCATTTAAGAGTTAATCATATCAATCATTTAAGGATAATCTGCATTTATTTATTTATTTATTTTTTAATCTGGGAAATTTGCACAAAGATCATTGGTATTCAGGGTGAAAACCTTGACTCTCTGCAGTCACCTTTCATTGAACACTTCACTGCAAAGGAAAAGTAGCCCAGGTTGCATTGGCTAATGAATTTCTAATGCCTCCCTTGGACTTTAACAAAAAGCATTACACTAGAGGCCATGAAAAATGGTCAATTTATTTCAGAACTCCTATCAATAGGAGTCAGATTAATGTGCATTTCATTGAATTGAGAGAACTTTCTGTATTTCTCTGGGATCATACAATTGCTGATTGTCTTGCTTTAAGTAATACAAATGTGTTTGGGTATTCAATAACGCTCTGTTGCATTTTACTGCAGTTTGCGTTCTGAAATTTCATGGCTTTTTAAACAACATTCAGTTTTCGTGGCTGGATTTATAGCAGGTAGGAATAAAAAAAAATTGTCGACCAGACTTTAATTTAGAAAATGTCACGGAGAGGAATTTGTCTGCAGCTTGGCGAAAGAATGATAACCCGCAGTACACGTTTTACGCAAGGATAATGAAAATATGATCACTCTAATACTTAAACATCAGAAGCCATAAATAACTCATGAACAAACATTTGTGTCTAGAGAGCAATCAAGCTATTACCTTTGTCTTCAGAATTCTGCCTTATGACTGCAGATGGGCTGTCCTATACAAGTGGATATGTTTTCTGCACGGTGGAATTTGTGATGGATATTGTAATATAATTGTGTATGCGAAGACTGTCATGTTGGGAAAAGCAAAGCCCTCCAGATTGAGCAGGGACCAGGGAGGGATAAGTGGCACTATATTTTACAATAGATATTGAATGACTTCTAAGCAGACACGAGAGCAGTCTCGAGATATACAGTATGATGCATCTTACCAAATGCTTTGACACTGGCACTGGGGGCTACGTCAGCAGCACGCTAGGGAAACTGTAACACAGGAAAGGTGTAGAAATGCAAACTAAATGATGTTATGACACACTGTTCCATTCTCCATTCTCTTAAATGTTCACGTTCCACAAAAACAAGTTTGCAAGTGAGATCAATGTGATGCTCCATGAAAGCAGATTCCTATTGTTACTATTCTCCTAGCTGTTTTTTATTTGATTGTAGTTTATTTTTTAAGAAGGCCCAGAGCCTGTCATAGAGTGTTCCCTTTAAATATGGCGAATCTGCTCAAATCAGTTTCCCAGAATTTCTCGCAAAATATACAAAAAAATACACATGAGGGGGAATATGCACCTTTAATTATCCCGTCTCTGACCTATTAGATTTATAGACTTTATAAAGACGAGAAAAAGTGACACATAATTGGTTACATTACGATAACTGCTCCTGAGATCTGACTCCAAAAGACTGTTCATGGTCCCACGGCTCAACAAAGTATCCGGTAGCTCCTCCTTCTCTTACGGTGCACCTCACAACTGGAACAATCTACCGAAGACTCTCACAGCCACCACCAGTCAAAGTTCTTTCAAAAGTAAAGCTGTCTCACATTTTAATCTGGACTGTAATTTTTACATACGCCTATAATATATATTATCTCTTACTGTGTATGCAATGTATTTATATATAATGTATAACCCTGCTCACTTTATGTAATCATCATGGCTGTCCCCCTTTGGCACCAACACATTCTTGAACTCCTTGTGTTTACCAAGATGTCCGACACCTGAGGTCATTTCGCCATCAGCAAAGATGGCCAATGTGGCTTCATTGTGCCCTCAACCAGGATGAAGGGTGTAATCGACAGCACCTGTTCCTGGCCTTTTATGGAAGCCATTTCCATTCAGACAGTGCCTGAGCAAGGTCTCATCCCTTGTTCTCCTGGACCTTGTCTGGTATCCAGCTACGCTTTGCCTTTGCCGAAGATCTGCTGGTACTTGGACCCTGTTTGCCTCTCTCCTGCCCTGACCGTAGAACTGTGACCCTCACTACCCTGCTGTACCAATATGTTGGCAAAAGATGAGATGAGTACGCCTCTAATTTAGAGAAGAAGATGGTTTATGGAAGAGATGTATTAAACCCAAAATATCAGGTGCCCGGGAGCATTGACTTTAAACCCTGCCTGGTCTTAGTTCTGTGCTAGCTAACTACTGATGTTATAGCATGGCTCTTATACATATCTGAAGCATTCAAATTGCCTTTCACACCCGCACCCACCTTTGTTCCCCGTTATTCTTCTCATTGATGTTATCTCCTGTCCTTGCTCTTGCGTATGCAGCTGTAAAGAAATTGAGTGTGTGCTGATCCCAGAAAGTCCAGCTAGTCCATAAAGTCTCTCTTGCAGCTCAAATTTTCTTCCACGATCAAAACAGGGCATACTAAATCACAGACAAACACAAAAAGAGAGCTCATGGAAAGACTATCAATTCATAAAAATAACACTTTATGTAAAGTATAAACAATAAAAAACTTACATCACAAGTAAAAATTGGTGCCACGCAGTCCCTGCCCATCGGGTAAACTGCTGATTAAATTAAGTCCCTCTGGGAGATGGAAGACCGGACCCTCGCTGAAAAACACTGGAGGAACCACTGTTCAAAGCCTAACTAAGGAGGCTGCAGAGCTCCAAACAACCTCCTCGTGGATGAAGGGAAACGATGCTGATGTAGGATGTCACAGCTTCTAGCATGGCAAACTTGACAACCAATAACACCTATGCGCATTTCGCGTTTACTATGCTTCGTCAGGGGATGTGCTTACTGGTCTATGGGGCTGCTAGATATTGCTAACAACTCCACCCTATTGGTTAACCCTAAAATACAGGTAATTGAAGTGTTCAGGTGCTAAACCAGGCAAGCAATCAACTACAACAACACATAAAACAGACATACAACAATTTACAAACATGATGCACTATTATACATATTATATTAAAACCTATAAATCAAGGTAATACAATTAAACAGTTCCAATGAAATTTAACTTGGACTGTAAACATAATAAAACTAGGACTGTATATTTCAATAATCTAATTATTAGGACACCAATTTGTATGTCTTGAATATATAGAGTGTGGTCCCACCCCTGTGAATGTCTTAGGGGGAGTGTACTTAGTTACTAGGACATAAAGATATTATTCTATACATTATTCCAAATAGGAAATAGTTATCCATACTTTCCCTCTACACAGGAAAAAAACTAATTTAAGCCATATAGTCTCCTAAGCCTCTATGGAAATATATAAAATAAAAATGATAGGTAAATTAATGATGTTATCTAGAATTTAGGACGATATTAAGTACAAAACAAATATACATATCAACAAGGAAATTGATGGCCTAAAATTGCTCAATCTACTAAACATAAGAAAAGATAAATATACCAAACAATTTCCAAAACGAACATTAATGATCAAAATATGATCTAAAACCAACAATACAGAGAAAGGAAGGGGAAGGGAGGAAAACAGAATAAAGAATTGGGACTGGGGATGGGAATGGGAAGGGAAAGGCAAACTTCAAACAAAGGGGACTATGGCAATGAGGAATATGCATACATGTCAAATCATGACATACATAACAAATTAACATTGACTGTAATAGAGCCAGCATTGGGGAACACAATTGTGTAACTAAAGTCTATAGGCCCATACATACCAATTATGTGTTGACCACAATAGAACTGATATTTGGGTGTTAGGTAAACCGGTTCCTTTACCACTCTGTATTTGTCTGTATGGGAGGTTGAAATGTCTCTGAAGTAGCTCCTTTGATTCTCCACTTGGACTCCTCAGGACATAGTGTGTGTGTAAAAAGTCATTTAACCAGCTCAGCACTGGTTGTGCCATAATTCAAATGGTTATGAATACCACAACTCAAGTACTGCAAAAAAAAAACAACTTCCAAGCTATTGTTGCAGAACTTTAATGTATTTTAATACAATACTTAATTGTGCATCTTTTTTTTTCTTACTTGTTTTTCTTGAATTTGAAAAGATTGATATTTATTTAGTCATGTATGTTTCCGGTAATAAAAAAAAAAGTGTTTTATTGTAGTTCTATGATGTAAATAATATTTTTTTTAAATCATTGTTAATTACATGTACCAAAACAAAACAGTACCAAAGCCCCAAAATGGTTTAAAACCACAAACCAGAAGTGGCCATCTCTAGTAACTAGAGTGAGATGTGAATGAGGCCCTTTATCTGCTAACCTTTGATGCTGACTGTTAAACCAAAGAGGTTTATGCCAGTGATGGAGTGAGACCCCAAAGTGAATACATCCCATTATAATCTGAATGTCATCTCTTGAATCTCAATATCAACTCTCTTTTTCTCTTTACACCCCAGATGCCAAGAATTCAGGGAAAATACTTTTAGACCCCTATTCAATGTGCTTTGAAGCTGTCTTGTTTAGGAAGATGCAGTCCCATTTAACTGAATACCGCTGATATTTCCTGAGTAAGGGGAAGACAGTTTAACAGAATCTTGAATGGTTTCCACTGGCTTGTTGTCAGATCATGTACGGTATAGAGCTACAGACACTGCTGTATAATTAATATTAAGTATTATGTATTATCTACCATTACTTTTTACATCAATTTAGTTCCAGAATTTTATTGGTACATAAACCCCATTAAATTTAGGTTTTCCTTCTGTCCAGCGCTGAAAAGGTTTCTGAACACCCTGCAGACCCGTTGCACTGCTGATCCTCCAGCAAATTAAAGTTTTAAACATGTTCTGCAAAATAAACGTAATCCACCGTTCACATTTCTCTCTAACAAACAAGAACAGGGCTTTTAATCAGATTACCCTACTTCTAGGAGTGCTTTGAAGATTCAAATACGATCAGATAAAGAAGATAGACGTCTCTTAGAATCTCTCTCTAGGTTTTAGATGAATGATGAAAGCTAATTTGGAAATGAGGTACCCAGGGAGGCGTCAGGTTTTTAAAATAAAGTATACACACTCTGTCCTGTCATCTTTGTTTTGTAATGTACAACGTGGAGGAGGTTGGGGAAGATACGCTGATATTGCTTCTCAAGTTTAATGCTGAAGGAATCGTAGAAATACATAGTGAGGAATTTACAAAAGGTCGGTAAATTTACAAATTGGCATTATCGATGGTATTTGACGCCAATTTGGTTTATCGCCCTATTCACTAAAGCCACAGTGCTAGAGTTCAAGCAGGGATAAGGGTCGTTTTAACGCGGTGATAAAGCAGCCTTATTTTTATGGCAGCAGATGCAAATGGTCACAAAAATGTATGCAAATGAGTTATTAACCGCTCATTATCTATTCACATGCTATTTACTTAACTCTGATACCTGGCGGTCCCGGCACATACAAAAAGAATGTTACAAATAAAACGCATGGCAATGCTTAATCACGACAACTACTGGAACCCGTGCACTTATGTAGAATAAAACCCAGATCAGGGTTTATTCTTTTTCCACAAAATTGACCATTTTCAACCGAAATAACCCATTAACTACAATTCGACAAATATCGAAAAAGAATAATTTGCACTTTTTTTGGTTTTTTTTTAGGTATTTGTCACTATATTTATTAGGGCACTTCTGGGTTTTTAAATCAGTCGCTCATACAGTGCTTTATACATGTTAATCCCCTAGGCCAGGGGTCTCAAACTCAGTCCTCAAGGGCCCCCACCAGGCCAGCTTTTATGGATATCTCTGCTTCAGCACGGGGAACTCAATCAGTGATTAGCCACTGATTGTGCCACCTGTGCTGAATCAGGGATATCCATAAAAGCTGGCCTGGTGGTGGCCCTTCAGGACTGAGTTTAAGACCCCTGGCCTAGGCACATATATGTCACACTCCATGTTGTTGGCTGCAGTGTTGCTTTGTCTCCTTGTCTCTCTGTGCAGTGGAAGTAATACAATAGACAGTATAATATTGGTGTGCAGGACCTGCTGAAATGGGGTTACTGTGATGTGTTTTCAGGCTTAACATATTTTGGCCAAAGTATTGAAGTAATTGACCCATACAGTACTTATGAAGAAATAATATAGATAAAATACATAGTCATATACTAAATAATTTGTCATATCGGATGGAGCATTGGGGCTTTCTTGTCTTTTTAGATATAGAATAAACACCTAATATTTTATGAACTTCACTGCTAGGGCACAGGCGGGTAGGGTTGCATGGTGTCCAGTATTGAACCGGACTGGCATCTATTTGGACACTTAGTACAGTAAAAGATGAGAGGTAATACTGGACATGTATGTGTTTACCGGTATTACCTCTCTGGACATGTATGTGTATACCGGTATTACCTCTCTGGACATGTATGTGTATACCGGTATTATCTCTCTGGAGATAGTAACCTGAGAGGCTTGGGGGACTGCGGGATTTCCCCGAGCAGGGATAGAGCAGAGCTGGTGCTAGGGGGCTCGGTAGCTTCCTTCATCCAAATTGGCTGCTGCTGGGTAATGCAGCCGATGAGGAAGAGGTGTCAGGAGCCTCGGGTGTGGCCAAGGAGAGGAGGAAACAGCATGGCGCAGTGAGGTGTGTGTACATACGTATGTACGTGTGTGTGTACATGTGTGGGTCTGAGTGTTCACCATTGTGTCCAGTATTTTTGGAGAAGCCAAATGCCAACCCTACAGACAGATTTTGAGGATTATGTACAGTATTAATACATTAATGTAAACACTGTATGTTGACCATTAGGCATTGTCCTTCTTCCAGATGACCACTTATCTCTCTTGGAGGAAAATAGTTAATGAATATACAGTACAAAAGTTAATATACAGCAGTGTCTAACCCAAGGTTACCATTCGTCTGTATTTTCCCTGACATCTCTGACTTTTTGATCGAAGGTCGCCATCCAGGAGGATTTTTTAAATAACTAAAAACGTCTGGGAATGCCGACCGCACATGTGTGAGCACGGTCGGCTTTTGCTGTCTTCTTTTCTTTTCATACGGGCGTATGGTTAGGGTTGCCAGGTTGCTTCTCCAAAAATACTGGACAGTTGTGACACGCTTGACATACACACACACATACCTCACCTCTCTCCACTCCGTGCTGTTTTCTCCTTTCCTTGACCCCACCCCAAAATCCTAACACCTCCTCCTGATTAGCTGCAATACCCAGTAGTATCGAATTCGGATGGAGGAAGCTTCCGAACCCCCTACAACAGCCCTGCTCTCTCCCCAATCTGGGAAATCCCGCGGCCCCCAAAGCCGGTCAGGTCACTATGTCCAGAGAGCTAATACCATTATACACATACATGTCCAATATTACCTCTCATTTTTAACTGGATAGAATGTCAAATACAGGACAATCCGGTTCAATACTTGACACCTGGCAACTCTATGTATGGTAACCCTTGTCTAACCCACTGCCGAAAACGAATATCTCCACGTACAATTCATGCTCCTTTTACTAATACTGGTGTTTCCATGGCAACTACAGTACTACATATTCCCTTAGTTACCAGGGGCAGAAGCTTTGTGTCATACATTTAAAATCACGCTGTTTGGGAGCTCCTCTAGTTTAAGACACGCTGAAGAGATATCTGTATGAGAAGGGCGGAAGATTCCTTTGGCAACGACAGGGTTAAATTCATGGATTAACCGGGCAGCAGAAAAAGTTAAACATTCATGGAATTTCCTTCTGTACTGGATGTTCCCACTAGAAGATCAGATAAACGTACTCCGGGGCGGCCGACGGGGGAGGAGAACCGGGGGGCAACTGTCCTTCAAAATTTCAGCGCCCCAACAACCATGGTCCCAGCTAAAGACTTTTCCCTGGGCCTGGGAAAGTGGCTGGGGCGCCTCAAAATACTTGTTTATTATTTACAGCACCTACTCAAACTCTAACATATTGCACGTGTACTCAAGACTGGAGTCCAGGAAAAGCCAACTCCAGTCCTCAAGCGTCACAAACAGGTCAGGTTTTTAGGATATCCCTGCTTCAGCGCAGGTGGCTCAATCCGTCCCTGTTTCAGAACAGATGGCTCAAACACAGTCCCCTGCTTTAGCACAGGTGGCTCAATCAGAGGCTCAGCCTTTGACTGAGCCTCCGATTGAGCCATCTGTGCTGAAGCAGGGATATCCTGAAAACCTGACATGCTGGTAGCCCTTGAGGACTGGAGCTGACCACCACTGACACTTTGGCCCATATTTGCTAAGCAGTGCTCTTCTGCCGGTACCGGAGACACCTTGCAGATCATTTACTTGCTTAGTAGACATGGTCCTTTTCTTCCTTTCATGCTTCTATGATATCCATTATTAAGAGCAGTGGTCTTCAAAAGTCATTGTAAAAGTGGGCTTGGCCTTTTGCCAATTAAAAGTAGTAGCACTGCTCTCGTATCAATGCACTTCAACTTTTACGTTCACGACATCAGAAGAGTAAAGTGCTTGTAGATTCATTGATTATACTTATGGCTCCTGCTTCATCTAGCGCAGTAGTAACCTGTCTCTGCATTCACCGTCCGGCTGCAGAAGGGTGACAGGCGTGTTTGTGCACTTCCAGAAGAAGCAGAAGCCGGGACGGTTTCAGGCCGTGGAAGCTCAGAGTAAATGCAGACACATGGTAAGAAAGATGAAAGATAGCAACCTCCACCGGAGAACGGTTTATTCGTCACCGATTTAAAATAACACAGAGAACAAGGGAACAGATAATGCCTGGCATATAAAACACATTAGATAATAGAAGCTGAATATACACTTTTCCGAGTAATGGGTATTAAAGGGTGTGTAATGGTTCCCTCGGCGTGTTCTTTATTTTTTATTTTAAACATTTTTTAACAATACTGTATAATACGATCTCTGTTTTTACCTCTCTAGTTTTTTTTCCCAGGTTCACTTGTTTTTTAAACGGTGTGTTTTATTTCTTAACAATGAGCCCAAAACCTACATTAATATGGCGGCTGATTCCCTCACACTCTGTGACCTCAAAGAACCTTATCTGAGAACATTAAGCTACAACTTTTTTTTTCTACATAAGACCCTTTGATGGTTGTGTGGAAAACAGCCCTGTGTTTCCCAATATGATTGAGCCACCTGTGCTGAAGCAGGGACTGAGTGAGCCACCTGTGCTAAAGCTGGGACTGATTGAGCCACCTGTGCTGAAGCAGGGACTGATTGAGCCACCTGTGCTAAAGCTGGGACTGAGTGGGCTATCTGTGCTAAAGCTGGGACTGATTGGGCTGTCTGTGCTAAAGCTAGGACTGATTGAGTCACCTGTGCTGAAGCAGAGATATCTTGAAACCCTAACTTATTGGTGGCCCTTGAGGGCTGGAGTTGGCCACAATTTCTTTTGTTAATATGGCGCTTAGAGAGTTACAACGTAGCCCATTGCAGCTGTAGGGTTAACAGACCTAGATAACTTAATCCAACACTTTATAATTCTAACATTGAACCAGTACAGAGAATAACAGCTGGTATAGCCAGATAAACCATTCAGAAACGCATCGTAACAAATGGATTTATATGTGGGGGGTTTATGAAGGTTTTTAAATCCTTTAATGGGCATTTGTTAAGTTCCCTGAGACAGTTCCCAGGGGAACCAAGCGTTAACAAATGTGAGACGTGTGTTTCCAATAGCGCTTGTTAAATTCTCCACCTTCCTGCTAGCACTAAATATTCTGTTTATTGTTGGAAATATTGTCAGGGCATTTGGCTCTGTGTAATCTGCACTGGTACATCTGCCGATCCCTAACACATGTGAAATATCTCGGGTTGTGTTTATGTGGATTCAGTTATATTGTGTTGGTATTAAAAAAAAAAGAGTTTTTCATTATTATAATTTTCAGTTCAAATATGTTCTGCTCTCAGTTTGATTTATATTCCAGTAATCTAAATTTGCAACAGATGTACTGTATGAATTATAGGCAATGGGTCAAAGTGTTATGGTGCTAGGGGGCTTGGACTATTACTACTTATTATGTATAACCTCACAGTACCAGTACTTTTTTTTATTTATAGCCCAAGAGAACAACTACTTTTTATTGACGGCTAATGGTTACGCGTTCCATTTAAAGAGAGCGTGATATATCTTAGTTTCTACTCTTGAACCATAAAATGCTGCGTACATCTTTCTAATGTGGTCGGAATAGTTTTTTTGCCAATGTTAAGTGATTTTAAGTTACATGACAACTCGGTGATATTCTGTGTTATAAGTAGGGGAATTAACCCTGTGGATGCCGCAAGACGTAGCTGCTGTGCCATGTGGTCTGCCGACAGCAGGGTCCCCATAGTCTAGTGTCGTTTGGGCAACTACAGCCCTCAAGGACCACCAACAGGCTAGATATTAGAGCTATCCCTACTGAGACACTGATTGAGCCACTTGTGCTGAAGCAGGGATATCCTTAAAACCTGACCTGTTGGTGGCCCTCTATGACTGGAGTTGGCCACCCCTGCTTTAGCACGACCAGACTCCCATATTATAGTGTAGCACCCTTTAGTGAATATGGGCCCTGGTCAGTTGATCACAAACGTACACCATTGGCAACACCTTTCCCCAATTTTCCCTTGAATAAGGTTTTAATTAGTTGCTCCAAAAAGTGTACTATAGCTGACCACCCCTGCTGCAGTGACTAATGTCATGCCCGCAGTCAGTTGCGGATTTTTTTTAAAAAATGGCGTCCTTGGGCACTTACCTGGGGCCACCCTACTCTTGAGGGCAGCACCGACTCGTTTCAATGTGACGCCATGTGATGACACGTTGCCGGCCGCGCACATGGGATTGGTGCTTGTCGGCCACACATGCGCCAATCACGTGTGCGCATGAGCGGCTGGCTAGCACCAATCTCACATGCGTGGGCGCCAAGCCCCGGTCGTGCACGGCATCCCAAAATGTTGCCGCCTTAGGCCCGGGCCAAATGGGAAATCCGCCACTGCCTGCAGCGTGCTCCTTTTCTAGGGGAGGTCACGTCCTGCGTTGCTATGGAGCACAGGACGCGATTGGCACCGCAGAAAGATGGAGGAGGAAGACTCTTCCGTTTCCGGGTCAAGAGCAGTCATGTGATCACGGTTTGCCGGAGCGGGGATATGACTTCCGGTGCCCAAAGGGTTAACATTTTTTACACGGGAAAGTATCAAATGTTACAATGTAGACCAGCGGTACGCAAGCTGGGGGGCACGCGATTAACTGCGGGTTAACTGCGGGGGTCGCGGGGTTTACAGAGGCCACGTGCGCTTCCCGGAGGCACTTAAATTAAGTGCCGGGGAAGCGGCGCAGGCCTCTGTAAACCTTACTTACCGTGGTTTAGCTGGCATCTGGAGACGCGTCGTCATGGCAATGTGGCGTCAAATGACGATGTGGGGTCATGTAACATCGCGTTGCTATGGTACCGTGATGTCATAACGCCCAGACGCCGGGAACCATGGTAAGGAAGAGGAAGGGAGGGGGGTGCGCGGAGAGCAGGACAGCCGGCAGGGGGGCGCAGGGGGAAAAGATTGGGCTCCCCTGAAGTGGAGTATTTAAAAACAAAAAGTATATATTTTTTTAAACATGCATATTGTGTCATTTTGAATTTGACACATTTCATCAATATATCCAGGTGTTTGCCCCACGCATATCAGTGAGAGTTCGTGGAGGGAGCACAATAATATTTGAGATGGAGGCAAATTTGCACCTTTAACGATGTTGAAATAAATAATAAATTTATTTCCCCCATTAGGACTCAAGGCCTTCGTTATAATATAGTGCACGGTATGCGCCCCTGTCCAGTGGAGTTTCAAATCTATGTTTTCGGTGCTTGAGGCACAGGGAAATAAAGTGATTTACCCAAGGTCACAAAGAACTGACCCTGGGAATTGAACCAGTTTCCCCGCAGTGCTAGAGTCAGCACCTTTACTCAGTGAGCCATTCCTTCAACACTCCCAGTAATGCTGCAACATTTCTGTGACATTCAAACTGAATGAGACTGCCAGGGACACACACTGTGTTAATCCGATGGGCCATTAGTCTGTCTGCAGAAATGTCACAGAAATGTGGCAGCATTACTGGGCGATTGCCCCACATTTACCCAGGCAAGTGTTCGGATACTCGTGGCTCAATCTGTATGTGGGGTTTACCTCCACACAACAAAAGTTGCATTTTTATAACTCTTTCATACACAGCTATGGACTTATTTCAAAGCCATGTGTGCTAGTATAATAATTCAGTGTTTGGGGATGTCTGAAAGGAGCTCTGGCTTTAGAACGAACCCTACCGTATATAACACCGACTGCATGAGCATTTCAATTCTACACATGTAAAAGGCTAGCTCATCTCCACACTTCGCATGAATTTCTGGGCGGACAAACAAGGAATTCACAATGTGCGGAAGTGCTCGGAGTACACAAGACAATGACCTAATAAAGAAGCCAGCAGGAAGGTAGGCATAATGAGCACACACAAAGATCCTTTGAGGGTCTATCATGGAATAATATTACCGCTGCACATGCGGTGTGAATACCGAAATAGTTCTTCTTGACAACTTCTATGATCAACCTTGTCTAATCTCCTCTCTACTAGTTCCTCACTCTTCTGTACAGCAGCCCTGAATACCGTAGTTGCTAACGCTTCCATGTATTTCATGGGGACCATTAAAATGACCAGCTAAGAGACAACAGAGACATTAATATACAGTATAGGGCCATATTCTATATACTCTGAAGTGGCAGTTCAGCCTGTTTTTGACCCCCAAATCCCTGTTGAAGCTGCTTCAGACTATATAGAATTACCCCAATAGCAGGGACACAACCCTAGGAGACAACAATATAACGTACTGTATGAAGTGGGTCATGTAATTAAAGGGCAGATAAAATAGCTGCAGGTACCACTCAATATGTGGGCAATTTAAAGACCTGTACTGATTGCTCTTGACCTTGGAACCAATCAGGGTGTTAAAAGAAATCTTAACCAATTCAGGTAATTAATATCACCCAACCTAATTCAAAACAGTGAAGAAGCATGTGCTGCTAATTGTTAACCTGCTGGCATCCATACTCAGGCACTAGTGGGGTTGTATACTGTATAAAAACACAGGATAAGCTTTTTTTTTATATATATACTATTCCCCCAAAAGATGGTCTGGACTCAGGGTGGGCAACTCCAGTCCTCAAGGGCCACAAACAGGTCAGGTTTTCAGGATATCCCTGCTTCAGCACAGGTGGCTCAATCAATGGCTCGGTCAAGATTGCACCCCCTGTGCTGAAGCAGGGATAAATCCTGAAAACCCGACCTGCTTGTGGCACTTAAGGACTGGAGTTGGCCAGCAATATTGTAAAAAAATGAAAGAAAAAAAATGCTTTTTTTTAGTGGGCAATGTGGTTATCTTGTTCCCTCCTAAAATAACGGCTATTTTAACGCGTTAAATATATCAGAGATGAGCATTAAAAGACATTAAAACCAACTTCAGTAACTAATTGACTCATTTTGGTGATAGTTATTTAACTCTGATACTTCATGGTATTATGGTAGCGCCAAAGGTTTACACATTTATTTATCACCTACCCTAGGCTGGCGATAGGACTATCTTGTCTAAGTATATATAATGTATATATTTGTATGCCATTACCCACAATCCCTGGCTTTATGCTAAGAGATAATGGGGAAAGGCAGGGTTGTGGATCTGTCTGAGACGTGAATGTGCTCACTAGTGATATTGTTTTTTGTTATATGTACGCAATGGCCATTATCAAACAACCTGGAAAAGGTGTTATAAATGTTTAATGCAAACATTTGATAAAATGTTAATCTCTTTGTCGCTCAAGTGGCCAATTAGCCTAGGGCAACCCATGTTATCTGACCAACAGGGGCTACTGGGCTACCAAGGGGTTAATTCATTCTGAACACTGCCCACCCTCACCCCCATCACCCACACCCAACACCTACAGAAATACAACAATTGCCCACCCACCATCAACCCCATCACCCACCCCCCTCACCCACACCCATCACCTACCCCAACACAACCACTAAACCACCCACCGACCCTCACCAACATCACCCACCCTCATTACCCACACCCATCACCTACCCCAACACAACCACTGCCCACCAACCCTCACCCACCCCCATCACCTATCTCAACAAAACCACTGCCCACCCCCATAACCATCACCCACCTGCATCATCTACCACAACCCAACCACTGCCCACCCACTCCCACAACATCACCCACCCCCATCAGATACCCCAACACAACCACTGCCTACCTACCCTCACCAAACCCCCATCACCCACACCCATCACCTACTCCAACACAACCACTGCCCACCATCACCCACAACCAACACAACCACTGCCGCTGCAGTACCAAAAAATTACATTTATTAAATATCTGTATATATATATATATATATATATATATATATATATATTACTAGCTGATATACCCGGCGTTGCCCAGGATGTAAATCCGTAATAGGTAGTATTATGTACACATAGGGGAACAATAGGATGACTATTTGTGGAAAGGTTGTGTAATAATGTTGAAAAGAAACATGGAAGAAAATGTAATACAATGTTGTTGTTTAAAAATGGTTTATTGTAAAGACATCACAGTACAATGTATACTTTGGTGACATAAATGATGTAAAATGTGAGTTGTGTGTCCCACTAGGGTGCGAGTGGGTGTGAGGCGGCGGGTGGGTGTTCAGAACGGGTGGCGAGTGGGTAGTGAGTGGTGGCTGTGGGTGGGTGTCCCGCTATGGTGTCAGCTGGTGTGAGGCGGCGGGTGGGTGTTCAGTATGGGTGGCGAGTGGGTAGTGAGTGGTGGCTGTGGGTGGGTGTCCCGCTATGGTGTGAGCTGGTGTGAGGCGGCGGTGGGTGTTCAGTACGGGTGGCGGGTGGCTAGTGAGCGCTGGCCGTGGGTGGGGGTCCCACTAAGGTGTGAGGCGGCGGGTGTCTGGTGAGTGCGGGCGGCGGCTGGTCAGTGATGTCGGTGCGTAGCGGTGTGAGCGTGGCGGGTGGGTGTGAGGCGGCGGGTGGGTGGTGAGTGCGTGCGTGCGACAGCTGGTCAGTGGTGTCAGTGCGTAGGGGCAGGAGGTGGCAGGCGTGTGTCGGGTGGGTGAGAGGCGGCGGGTGTGTGTCGAGTGGGTGAGAGGTGGCAAGTGTCTGTTGAGTGTGGGTGGCGGCTGTGGGGCGCAGGGGTGTGAGGCGGCGGGTGGGTGAAAAGCAGAGACGGGAGGCGGCATGAGGGTAAGGCAGGGGAGGGGGGGGAGGGGAAGGCAGGCAGGGTGGGGAAGGGGAGGTGTCACTGTGTGTGTGTCAGTGTGTCTGTCACTGTGTGTGTCTGTAACTGTGTTTGTCTGTCACTGTGTGTGTTGGGGGGGTCAAAACGGAGCGGGGGGGATCAAAAACGGAGCTGGGTGGGAAGGGGGGCTGTCACTGTGTGTATCAGTGTGTGTGTGTGTCAGTGTGTGTGTGTGTGTGTCAGTGTGTCTGTGTGTCAGTGTTTGTTTCTGTCATTGTGTGTGTCTGTCACTGTGTGTGTCTGTCACTGTGTGTTCGGGGGGTCAAAAACGGAGCTGGGGGGGGTCAAAAACGGAGCTGGGGGGGTCAAAAACGGAGCTGGGGGGGTCAAAAATGGAGCTGCTGGGGGGGGCAAAAACTCACAGTCTCAGTTAAGCCTCCCCCCAGCAGCAACAGCCGACACTACCACCACTAGTGAGCATTTCCTGACCTCAGGCAACAGCAGCAGTGTGGCTGGGGGTTGGGGAGCCCTGGGTTAAAGCGCACCGGCCAATGAGAGCCGTGGGAGGGCGGGCAGACCGACGGACCAATCAAATGGTCTACAGAGACTCACAAACAAGATTTTCAAATTTATATATATATAGATACACAACAAAAGACAGGGGTGCCCAATGCTAGATCCAATTGACAAAACATATGGTAATAAGTATAAAGTTTAAATACTTCAATAATAATATTTTCTTGGTTATTTAGTTAAACCCTTTGGCCAAAGCGTCATAAGCCTGCATACCAACGTCAAGGTATAACCAAATTTGCATGTCCTAACACTAAACTGTGAACCGTTCCTTTTACCTCTGTATGAGGGGAAACAAACACAGTGTGTCCTGTCCATTCAGCAAAATGCTAGAACCTCCCAAGTTAAAAAGGTGCGGAGGGGTGAGCTTTGGGAAGAGGGACCACTTACCTAAAAACAACTGTTGCCAGTTAGGAATTAAATTAATACACACATTCCCAGTTAGCTCAAACTCCAACACCCATCACATCATATATACATATATATGTCAAAAGGAGTGCTACTGAGCGTGGCAAATATTATTATTGAAGTATTTAAACTTTATACTTATTACCATACATGTTTTGTCAATTGGATGTAGCATTGGGCACCCCTGTCTTTTGTTGTATACATTTGCCATAAATATATATATATATATACAGCTAAACCCCGTTATAACGCGCCTCGTTATACCGCGATTCGGTTATAACGCGGTTTTCCCGTGGCTCCCGTTTTAAAAAAAAAAAAAAAAAAAAATTTAAAAAAAAAAAAAAAATTTTTCATTTTTTTTTTTGCACACTGCACACACTGCACACACTGCACACACTCACTGCACACACACTGCTCATTGCTCACACTGCCACACTGCACACACACTGCTCATTGCTCACACTGCACACACTGACACACTGCACACACACTGCACACTGCACACACACTGCTCATTGGACACACTGCACACACACTGCACACTGCACACACACTGCTCATTGGACACACTGCACACACACTGCACACTGCACACACACTGCTCATTGCTCACACTGCACACACTGACACACTGCACACACACTGCACACTGCACACACACTGCTCATTGGACACACTGCACACACACTGCACACTGCACACACACTGCTCATTGCTCACACTGCACACACTGACACACTGCACACACACTGCTCATTGGACACACTGCACACACACTGCACACTGCACACACACTGCTCATTGCTCACACTGCACACACTGACACACTGCACACACACTGCTCATTGGACACACTGCACACACACTGCACACTGCACACACACTGCTCGTTGCTCACACTGCACACACTGACACACTGCACACACACTGTACACTGCACACACACTCCTCATTGCTCACACTGCACACACACTCACACACACTCACACACACTCACACACACTTACGCACACGCACACACACTCACACACACTCCCATGCACACTTACGCACACTTACGCACACTCACGCACACTCACAGACACTCACACACACTCACACACACTTAGACACTCACAGACACTCACAGACACTCACACACACTCACACACACTTACACACACTTACACACACTTACACACACTTACACACACTTACACACACTTACACACACTTACACACTCACAGACACTCACACACTCTTACACACACTTACACACACTCTCAGACACTTACACACACTCACACCCACATACACACACCCATATACACACACACACTTTCTCTCCCATATATACATACACACACACTCTCTCACTCTACACAGACGGGGGGTGGGGTCGGAGCACAGGAAAGGCCGCGACCAGCACCACCACCCGCTCCCCCCCCCCTCCTCCCGCGCAGGCAACGGGAGCGCCAGGGACAGCGGTGGGGAGAAGAAACCCCCCGCTACCACCTCCATGCAGGCAGCGGGATCTGAGGTAAGCGGCGACCTGAGGGACATCCCCGCTCTCATCTCCTGCCCCGCGGGCTGTCACGCAGTGACAGGGGGAAGCGGGGACAGGAGGGACATCCCCGCTCCCATCTCCTGCCCCGCGGCCTGTCACGCGGTGACAGGGGGAAGCGGGGACAGGAGGGACATCCCCGCTCCCATCTCCTGCCCCGCGGCCTGTCACGCGGTGACAGGGGGAAGCGGGGACAGGAGGGACATCCCCGCTCCCATCTCCTGCCCCGCGGCCTGTCACGCGGTGACAGGGGGAAGCGGGGACAGGAGGGACATCCCCGCTCCCATCTCCTGCCCCGCGGCCTGTCCCGCGGTGACAGGGGGAAGCGGGGACAGGAGGGACATCCCCGCTCCCATCTCCTGCCCCGCGGCCTGTCCCGCGGTGACAGGGGGAAGCGGGGAGCGGAGGGACATGCCCGCTCCCATCTCCTGTCCCGCGGGATGAATATGCGCTAAAGCGCGGCGGCCATTTTTTTTTCTCGCGACCCCGTTAGTAACGCGGTGGTCTCGGGGTGGACCCCGAGACCCGCGTTATAACGGGGTTTAGCTGTATATATGATGTGGTGGGTGTAGGAGTTTGAGCTAACTGGGAATGTGACACAGCACTACAGAAAGATGGGATACCTATGGATTAAATACCCCTTTTTGCATCTTCCTGTAGAGCTGTGTCTCTTTCCCTGGTCATTTGATTTTGGTGAAGTATCTTTTTTATATTATTTATGACACACGCACTTGCCAATTGTGAGTGAATTGCTTTGTATATATGGTGTGCTTTCTCTCCCCTTTTTTGTATGTATATATATATATATATATATATATATATATATATATATATATATACGTGGCTCCGTATTTACTAAGAATAGTTACTCCATACAACACTTTTCATGCTGAAAGACATTTAAAAGTAAATTTACTTGCCTGGGCTGAAAAGAGCCAAATCCAGTAAACGGTGCGACACTGTCACGGTATCTTATGGCGCAGCATTTTAGTAAATCTGGCCTAAAATCTCTCTCCAAACATCTCCCGTCCGAGTCATTCATGTGACATGTTCTCAGAATTCGGAGATTTACCAGAATGCATACCTGTGCTCTTTGATATACACACAGCAGGAACCGATTATCAGCGCTGGAAGTTTCTCTATGTGACGCGTAATTGCTCTCAGTTATAATAATGACTACAAAAAAAAGATAGCTTTTTATATCTTAAATGTTCCAAACACTGATAAAATAATAATAAAAAATAAACCGAAGGCAACTTTTTAGCAATAGCCTCCCTGCAGCTGTAAGCCCAATTAGAGTTAAATGTGCATATATATTTATTTGTGCTGCTTTAACCGACGATCGTCAGTGTAGTTTCCCCCCCACTGTCCAACCAAGTTTCCCATTGTTACAAAGGCTTTTATTTTTCCAGCACTGGATCAACAGAAAGATATTGCTCTGTAAAAGGTGTGGAAGTAATTGGATGGCACAATTATATAGCTGCAGGTATACAAAAAAACAACACCGGACATTCTGAAATGCAATAATCACTTGGGAAGACATAGTCCTGGCCTCTTTATTGTTAAAGGAAGATTTTTGTTTGTTTCTCCATTTTGTAACGTAGGATTGAAGCAGGGGGTCTCCGGAGCTGAACCCCATTCATTTAACCCCTGATACTCCCTGCTTCCGGAGATACTTACCTAGCTGGGGGTTTAAAGTTGAACGCTCCCGCTTCAGATAGGAACCTGATGATGGCACGGCTTCCTATCGGCCCGCAAGGCGTGGCAGCTTGGAAACTTCGCCATTTTGTGATCCCTGCTAGCCCAACAGAGCGGCTACCGGCACCCCCTACGAGAATAAGTATCTCCGGAAGCAGGGGGTCCCTGGAACTGAAATGAATGGGGTTCAGCTCTGGAGACCCCCTGCTTCAGTCCAATATATATATAATATATATATATATATATATATATATATATATATATATTTAAACTATTTGGATTGCCGCTTTAAATGGGTTTGAGATGTATCACTGTTAATGGGAATGATGAATTAACCTTGTTTTTCAAAGAGGCAGTACAACCTATTGGACAGAGATATGCCACCACCTTTAGTACAATGAGTTGCACTCCTCCCTGACTTGCAAGGGGTTCATCGAGGTGATGGACTCTCTAATTTTAAAACAACGTAAGAATGTGATTATCTTCACTAAGTAACTGTAATCATATTTGGTGGTTTTGGTTTTGTGAATATGTAGATGTATTCCTTTTTTTTTACATTGGGGGCTTCTGAATTGGTGGGGTGTTTTTGTCAATCAAGTGCTTACCCAACCTCCAGCCAATCTTCTCCCTGTTAAAGGCCAATAAGCATAAGAAGGGAGCAGAGAGCGGGGCTTGCTTGTGCAAACTCTTGCTCATCTTATAGGGACATCACACCATAAAGGAGTCAAAGAAAAATCAACCTCCCCCCCCCCCCCCGATCCAGCTGCCAGCCCGATCAAAATGGAAGAGGTGCTCCCACCGCTTCCGGTTCATGTATCCGGCGTCTGATAGTATTATATGATCATTCCAGGGGTGATCACGTGACGTGGAAGTTCCGGGGTAAGGTGGCACTCTGGTGATGATGGACCCCTTGCACTGAGAAGGTTAAGTAATAATCCTCAAATAACAGGACAAGCATTACTGCCCACAGGAACTGTAACTAGAACACATGGATTTAATACAGAGGGCCATTACTGACCAGTAATGGCCTAATTTGAGCAGATGTTTAGTAATATAATGTACATTTGTAGTTTTAAAAGTAATGTTAACAGTTATGTTAATGTAACTTGGCAGTTATTATTGCGTGACATTTCCTGGGCAATTGACGCCCCAATTTTTGTCCAATCAGAAAGCTTGGATTCTGAATGTTCTAGAACTTTAACCTTTCATATATATTCATATTGATGTTATTATTGGAGTTTTAATGCCTACATCTGAAAGGGTATTAAACACACCATAAGCAGCATTCGCCCTTACCAGGCTGCCCTCCAGGATGGAAATCAGTGGATATTCCCCAAAAATGAACTGTTCTATTTTCAGCTCCTTGGTGTCCAGTCCCTGTTATACTTACTGGTAAATTTATCATCCTGATATTTAAATACCAGGTGTCACACGGGCCAGAAGAAATGTTTATTTCTCCAGGAGAGGACAGCATCATGCTTCTTTTACTGATCAGTATCTTGGGTACCAGGATTTGAAAATAGTATGGTTCCCATCCTGCCGTCTTGTTAAAAAAAAAATAAGAGGGGGGGTGGAGAATTCAAATAATACACCACGGAATCTGCAAATTAAAATTCTCAAACACTTCATATGGCTATGAATATGCAAAATGGTGGATTGGTTTCAAAATATGCCATGTTTTATCATTAAGATGCTACTGGGAACGCTCCACACAACATGAACACTACAGACCTGCCATTATCAAAGGACCACAATTCCTACTCAATATTCTGCAAGGCATATTTCCCTTTCTCTCAGCTCTACTCAGTTAAAAACTTCCAAGCTGAACATAGCTTCACAGCATATTAAATACAGATACTCTGTATCATTACACAGTGCAGCACGCTCATCATTAAGGATGAGGGATTTATTTGTCTGCAACAGAAAGCGTCTTCGCTTCTTTTCTTTCACCATTTCAGTCGGTCCGACTTAGCTGTTAAATATTGTGCATCATTTGCTGTTGGTTTCTCTTCAAACGTTGCATTAAAACATTACTTCCCACTATTATTCCCTTTTTTATTACATTCTTAGTTTTTTTTTTCTTCCCCTCTACAAAGCAGTTGAAAAATGGAATGTGTGGGATCTTTGATCCCCCCAAGTGCAGTCGCTTCTTTTGGCTTCCATAATAACCGCAGCCTCTGTTCCTTTTGTATGATGTGTTATTGTGCAGTAATGATTGAAGTTACAGACTTTCATTGCACCAGCATTTTCAGAGAACTTCATTTTGTTCCACGCTGGAATGACAGCTCCAGTTTCTGTAAAAATCAGTTATGTCCATGGTCTTTAGTTGGCGAGCCAGGAAAGGTCATATTGGGGCAGGTACTGGAAGTCTGGTAAGACGATAATTAAGAAATCCTTATCCTACACCTTTTCTAAAGTGTAGGCTCAAAATGTTGAAAATGACCACTGTAGATGTAGCTATACATAATTAAATCTAAAGAAATATTTTTGAGGCCTCATTATTTTTCTCTCAGGAGGCAGCCGTCTTGTCATTTGTGACACTGGGCAGACACTGCATGACATTAAGATTCACAATACTAATGCTTCTTGCCCCTGCTCCACCCAGAGCAGCACAGAAGACATTAACTCACACATTATCACTGCAGTGTTGGATTCATTTAATCAGTAAGTTATGAGCCTGTATTATTAAGACACTAATTGGAGTGATCTCTCTTGTATATCTGGCTATAGTTGTTGTTCTGTGGTTTGAAGTTTGGATTTGGGGTCTTTGGACAAAGTATTTAACAAATTATGGATGCAGTCACCAAATCTGCAAGGGCCAAAATGAGTGCACTTTGGGGCACTGGACCAAAACATGGTATTTTAATGTAAAAAAGTAAATGAGTGAAGGAGTTGCTTAAGGTCACAAACAAATGTAATTGGGATTCGAACAAGGTTTGGCTGTTTACAGACAAATGATACTACCGTAGGGTTACTCCTCCCAGAAGATACCTTCTTTAGCAGCCCTCGACAAATCCAGTCCCGCGGTCACAACGGCCGACTGAATTTTGCCCGCTGGCGATCCGTCATGGCCACCCAGTCAGCGCACGCGATTCTCTTTCAATTCCATTGCTCGCGCCAGGAAAAAAAAAACCCTTCATGATTGGCCTGACGCGTGTTGACGCACTGACCGGGGCTTTTTTGCGCGCAGCTAGGCTCTATACTAGGCCGAAATCTGTATTCTCCGGGTCAAACCCAGAATGGTTGCAACCCTGTCCGTAACAGATGCAAGTTTCAGTTAAACATAAAGAATGTTCTATTATTTTTTTTATCACAACCTGTAAGGAGTCTATTATAATAAGCTACTAGACAAACCATTTTTGATTAGAAAAGAGTATATTGGACACTTAAGATGATCTTTTTTTGTGGGCTGAGATGGGCACTTGAGCACATGTTTTGATTTTGGGTCTAAATTATTTTCATGATTTGGGGTGAAATGAGATTTTGATGCAAACATCTCTCTCTCTCTTTCTCTCTCTCTCTTCTTCTCTCTCTCTCTCTCTCTCTCTCTCTCTCTCTCTCTCTCTCTCTCTCGTCCCACAGTGTCTCTTACTCAGTCATGGTGGGCCACTATTGATGCTGCTACAGTGTTGGAGCTCTTGTGGAAGTATAGGTTTTTTTATTACAGTAGATGCAGGCTTGTTACTGCTAAAAAAAATGGTGGTATGGGCAATCCCCTGGATGTCATTCTACTTGGTCTACTCACAGCTTTGAAAACCCCAGCTTACATGGGTTCCCTTTACTTGGGACAGGTCCTTTCTCTTTCTCCCTCCGCAGCTCCCCATCCTTCTCATGTTCTCTCCTCTACTTATATCTCTCCTAAAACCCTCCTTCCATGAAGTCATCCTTCTTAGTATCCTATGATCTCAGTTCTTTCCTTGATTCACAGTCATTGGCTGAAGGGCATGTCCATCAATATACTTGTATGTTCATATTCGTGTTATATGTATAGAATAACCCAATAGGTAACCATACCCAACTTTATAGGAAGAGGAAAATGTCACACGATCTGATCTGAATGGGAATTGAAAATGCACCTTTGCCTCGGTTTCAATTCAGACCTAGCACGCATATTCGAGTCGCGGGTAAAAATGAGCCTGGATTGTGGATATTTACGGGAGTCTGATTTCCACAACCCAGACTTGCTTATCTTCAGTGATATCTAAAAGTTAAGGTACAATTCCTAACAGCCAATATTGAAAACCATCACATTTTTATGTTTGCTTAACCGTTTGTGTAACAGGGGAGTTATCCCTGTTCAGGAAATATGCCTCTAATCCAGCAGTGTGGTGGTTAACTGCTGGTAGTCAATTAACAAACACCACCTGCCTGATTAGGTTGCTTAGAAAAGCCTGCCCTTGAAACAGAAAGGGAGATTGTCCCTTACTCTCACAACTTGTGAGGCTGACATGGGGACAGACATCTTGAGTCTACCAGAAGAGGCTGCTTGCAAGACACAGGGGAAACTTCTAAACCTGAATGCTGACAAACCCTGAAGAAAAGGTAGCAACCAGGAACAGAGAAAATGTTCCCTCCAAACCACATGGAACAGATAAGACTTTCATTTATAAGACTTTTTATATCTGCTAATTTCATGATATGTGTTTGGGGCTGGGAGACATGCTTATCAAAAGGGAGTTGTTGACTGCATAGTATTTCACTAGAAATACTCCCAAGTGAATAGAAGCTTTGTTTACCCCTTGTTTGGATGGTTTTCTAATGTTAAGGAAACAGGCGCAATTAAAGCCTTATTTAATTTCACCATAACCAGTCTCCCTTGCATACTTCTGTGAGCGTCCGCCTACAGTTTGAAAAAAGTGATTTTTTTCATTTTTTTATTATTTTTAAATGTTGGCTATGCTCAGTCTGATATTCTGTGTATGCTCTGTGTGCAAGTTACATGAACCCACACAATGTCTTATTTTATTTGTCATTAATGTACAATAAATTGTATATACTTAGTGTAGTATGTGCAGGGAAAAAGTGCCAGCTTTTCTACAGTACTAAGTAAAAGAAGATAGGGATGTTATACGATAAAAGCCTTTATAGTTTTTATTGTACCTTTTGTTGCTACTTTTTGACTAGCTCAACACAAAAATGTAACATACAATACCAGTTAATGTCATTGTGCATTAACGTACTGTATAGGTCCCAATATGTTTTTTTTTTCAAGAGATCCATTTATGGACTAAATAAAAGTATTGCAACTTGTTGAGAATCCATTTGTGCAGTTGTTGAAATCCTAGTTCTATGGTTAATATTTGAAATTAATCACAAATGCCTCCGGGCTACAGATGACTGCCTGTTTGTTGGTATACTCTAGCATTGAGGGCAGTTAATGGGATTCACTCTTCCTAGGTCCCTGTGGGTCACTAATGCATTGAGTGATTGACTTTATCCCCCGGAGATAAATGTATCACTTCTGCTGGCAAAAAGCCCAGGATGCAATTTTGTCCTTGAATTTTAGTGCACAGAACAACACATCAATACCACTGACCAGACAGCATCACTCAGCATCTATACTGACCTGGAAGCCAGTGTCTGATCATTTGTAACTTCAAGCACACAGTGTTACAAAGGGAGCAGCAGCAAGCTGGCATTGTCTTGTACTATGAGGAATCATAGATGTTGAGACTCAGGAATATGAAAGGCAATGTGTGGCATAATTTCCCGGACCCCTGTAAAAAATAACAAGTAGTTACTGGTTTACTATAGCAGGGGTGCTCAACTCCAGTCCTCAAGACCACCCTTCTCCCGTGCAATATTCAGGTTTTCAGGATATCTCTGCTTCAGCAAAGGTGACCTAATCACTCCCTGCTTCAGGACAAGTGGCTCAATCAGTCCCTGCTTTGGCACAGGTGGCTCAATCAGAGGCTCCGTCTTCGAGAGAGCCTCTGATTGAGCCACCTATGCTGAAGCAGGGATATCCTGAAAACATGACCTGTTGGGGGGGAGGGGGTATGAGGACTGCAGTTGAGCACCCCCTCCACTAGAAGACAAACCAGAGAAGAGTAGGTGGAAGAGACCCAGAGGGGGTTGAGTTGGCTTTTAAATCATAATCTGTGTTGTAACTGGGAATATCCTAACCTTAATGATCACAGTAAAAAGGTTTTCCTCTTACAAATTTGTAATTTGTTCTGTAAGGAGCAATCCACACGAGAAGAACTAGACTACAATGGTTAATAAACATTTGTTATATGGTGGACTATCTCAATGTTATTAAGTATTTGGAGGACCACCATACTATTACTACAGTTAACAATGTTCATTAATATCTCTATAGATATTTTTGACAAATATTTGAAAAATACTGCATCTGTATCTAAAACACAGTCCTCAATAATGATAGAAAGTGCAGGACAGAGCTGAATGAAGGAAATTTTTAATGACTTTGAAGATTACCAATAAAGACTTCTGGGAACCAACAGGGGTTCAAGGTCCATAGTTGGAGTGTCCTGGACTAGAGGGGATGTTATTCTCTGGGAACTGGGAGACTTGTGCTTGATAAACAATAACAGTGTATGGCATTCCTGCACCTCAGCTACAGTAAAAATTCCATTATTTTGTAAACTCATTGAGTGAGAGGTTTGTTATATATATATTTATTAAATCGTATTGCAACGGCCAATAAATATAAGGGTTCTGCAGTAGTTTGTGGTGAGTTCTGATACCTATTAACAAATCAACAAGATGATTAAAAAAGATTCTATTCCACTCCATCTACAAAGAACTAGAGCTGTACTGTGACAAGCTTATAATTGTTCCCTTTTGTGATACAGTATATAGTAGGATATTTTGTGAAACTCAGCACCACACTGCCTTTAAGTCCTATGGAAACTGTGATATAAACACACATGTTGTGTTATCACTTGGCATAATGAGACTGGCTACATTTGGATCGTGCTTTCCAATAAAACATATCAAAACCTGTGACGAACCTAATATAATATGCTGCTGGACTTGATTAAAAATGAGTAGATGAGGCACATTTTTGTGCTTTATGATATTTCAAGCTTTCTTTCATTCAATAGCACATTGCTTTAGATTAGCGCTTGGCTTTTCCATTTAATGGATGTGTCACTTATCCTGATCTCTTAGCATTGACATGAGGAGCAGACCATGATACTGCTATTTTAGATATCAGACTAATTTGGTTCTCCACTGGCTGCTTTTCGATACGCAGAATGCGTAGGGTGTCAGTGACTTGTCAGGTTTTGCTGATTTGTTTTGTTCCTTACAGATAATGCAGAGGAATTTGTCGGGTGTATAAAATAGCAGTAGCCGGGCCCATCGCTTCTCTTTGAGTTGTGATCATACATTAAATGAGATTTAATGAAAGAGAAATAAAAATAAACTGGGCAATGATATTTGCATCTTCTCTCAGAATGATTCTGTTAAAATGTGTTCTCCTAGTGCATAACAAACAAGTGACAGTGATAAATGTACCAGATTAAATCTTGATGATAACTACCTTTAAAATAGACAACTATAATTATGGATTGCAGATTTGCAGATTGGGCAGAACAGAGAGTTTGTTAAAGTGTGGGCTGGGGGGGGGGGGTGAGGGGTGGGGGGGACTTCAGTGGCTTTGAGAGTTTATTTTCTTGTAATATCAGTTAATTACAACAAAGATATTGACCCATGTTTACTAAGCAGCATTATTCCATAAGACACCTTTTGGCACTGCTTAGAAAATATGTTCATCCAAGCTATTGGGCTGTATGGTCTTCTGGCATTGGGATTTGTATTACGGACATAGCTTACTTGGACAGACTGTTAGGTGCCTTATGTAACAGGCGAGTGTCCTATGGCAAAGCACCAGCTAATAGAAACATTGAATTTAATGGCAGAAACCACTTGGTCCACCTAACCTCCCTATTTTCCTCCCTATTTTCCTATCTGCTGTAACACTTCAGGCCCATTTTGATGTTTGGCTCTCTTTCATATTCAGAGTAGCCTTTTCTAGGCATTTTTTTATTCCCTTACTATATTACCTCTGTTGTTAAGCTACTCCCCAAATCCACTACCCTTTCAGTGAAGGTACTTCCCCACATTTCCCATTGGCTCGCCACCCTCCACCTGCAGAGCACGACCTCTTTAAGGCACGTTCTATAGTGCCGGGTGCGTGCTGCACCGGGCGCGTGCGCGGATTTTTAGTTGGCTGACGTCAGTCATCCTTTCTATAGAAGGGCCGCGCGCACACGGCAGGGAGAGGGGAGCCGACAGGGAGCGGCGAAGATTAGGAAATTCATCTTTATGCGCCGCTGCCTGCGCTCAAATGTATGTATGTGTGTGTATGTGTGTATGTATGTATACATGTGTGCGTGGATGTGTGTTTGTATGGATGTGTGTGTGTGTGTATGTGCGTGCGTAAATAACTGCAGAAGTAAAAAGAAAAATATTTATTAAAGTTTTTTTTCTTTAAAAAAATCTTATCTAGGACTGACTTTCACTCACACAACCCATGCACACACATATTCTCACACATACGTACACATACACACACATATACACACATATACCTTACCTGCAGCTCCCGGCACTATATACACGAAAAGCATGCGGCACGTGCAAGCGCGTTCGCATAGGAACGCACGGCCACACGGCCGCATGCTGTATATTACAGCCCTAACATGTTATCAGTCTCTGAAATACACTTCCCTCCTGCATCTTGTTGAAACCTTCTCTATATTTGAAAGTTGCAATCATACACCCTCACTTCCTCCTCTCCTCCAAGCTGTATATGTTGCAATACAAACTACAAAACATGGCCCACAATCTTTAACATTTGTTTTAAACATAGGATGGGCTCTACCAGAAATTGCTTTAGCTTTAACACTAGGAATTTGTATCTGATTCTTAAGGATATGGGAAGGGCTATCAGAGAAAAAGCTACTGGACAAAGTTTTATGTTTTCCTAACGCTAGAACAGTCTGCAGTGAAAATTCTTGGCTGTTCTAATAGCAAATAGATTTAACCATGAGGTGTGAGCAAAAATACTTCTGGGCACTAAAGGTTTCTGAAGGCTTTAGAGCACTGGTGTAACGGGTGCTCACCACAACCAGGACGGAACCGAGAGGCTGGGGTGGGGATGTTAAGGTACACCGACCTCCAGTCGCGAGATCGCGTCCGGAGTGTTGAGTGATAGTTGTATAGCCTGGTCAGGGATGTAGAAGATAGAATGGTCGTGATTCTCGCTGTGGTCAAGGGTTGGAGAAGTCGGATGGTCATAGTGGGTAGCCGGGGTCCAGGGGTAGAGAAGGTAGAGGTCCAGATGCAAGCCGAAGTCTAGAATTGGAGAAGTCGGTGGTCCACGTACAAGCCGAGGTCAAACACTAGGAGATGAAGACAGGAGCAAAATGCACAAGGCAATAGGACAAGGCAGCAGGATGCTTGGGCAAACTTTATGTTACTATTCAAGATTATGCTCGGCCAATTTGCAAGAGCAACTGGTGAGCATATAAAGGCCAGATGGCCAATGAGCAGGATTCACGCATCTGCCACTGCTGACATTATATGCCCACACAATCTTCTTCCACCCAATCGGTTGTCAGGGGGCGGAGTGTGGTGCAGGTGCATGATGAGAGGTGATCAGGAGTCAGCGTTGCGAGTTAGAGTTAACCCGTCGCATGGTCCTGGTAGAGCGGCGCCCGCGTGTAGTTTCCTCCGCGTGAGGCGTTTCACCCTTGTCAATATGGAACGTGTCGCAGGGGCGGAGCTTAAGTCCGAATTCTGTGTTATCCCTTTGCCTGATAGTGCAGCGCCTGCGCGTCAGTTCCTGGGCACGAGGTGCGTCACCTGTGTCGTCACGGCACCTGGCGCGGAGGTGGATCTACAACCGATCCTCAGAACTGGATTGTCATATAACCTGTGGGTTTTTTTACATAGAAAAATGGTCTGAAATCCAAAGCAAATAAAAATGAGTTCATATCCCTCAGTCCCAGGTACTTTTCCAGCTCCATTGCTAATAATTTCACAACCACTACAGTACATGTAGTTTCTCGCACTTCTCTCAAACAAATAGCCGAGGATAAACAATCTTTTATTCCCGCTGTAACGTTTTATTTGATGTAACTGTTGCTCAAACAATGTGACTTCAGATTTTCAGTATAATATTAGTATATCTGGCATGGTAAGGTGAAGCTTTCTGTGTAACATGCACATCTGTTTAGGTAAGCCTTATTTATAACTAAGAAATACAAGGTCACTGTCTAAATTTTGCGTTTTTTAATTGCATGCAAAACATTTAAAAAAAACAGTGTTCTGTGTATAGTGGGGTAATATATGAACTAATGTATTTAAGGTTAAAGCATTTCAGAGAAGTTCATTCAATTCCTGAAACCTTGCTTTATGTTATGCACTTGGAAACATGCCCAGATCAAAATACTCAAACATATTCCTGATGAACACATTTGGATGAGATAACAAAGATAGGTCAAGGAACATTAGAGTTTTTAAGCTTTTGAAAAGCGCTATGGGAAATGCTTTGGTTTGCAATACCCTCAACTGTGCCAGCTTTGAGTGGCCCATCGAGAACTGTGAATTAATATGTTTGGAATAGGAAAGCATCACTGGGGTCATGGCAGCACTTTAAACTCTCTGTTGCACATTTAATTTGAGCTATCAACTCCGGCTTTTGCATCTTGGTAAACTGCTCTTAGAAATTCTTAAACAGGCGCAATTGACATTCCGTGACCTGCATTAAATAATGACGAGAGTGTGTTACTGCAGGAGGTGGTGTACTGTACATCAAGCCTTTTTAGGAAGGGTCATCTTTATGAAATGGTGCCGTCAGAATCTTCATTTGGGTCTTGAGGTCAAAATGTCATTACTGTAAGAGTAACAGATACAGTATGTGTTAGTGGTCATACTATTGAATAGACCCAAATAAGATTTGTTTAGATATGTACAGTAGTGGTACAATGCATGAGCTTCAGAGTTTTCACAAATTTTCACTATAACACAACTGAAGAACATACTTGTTAGGTCTTGAAAGCTCAGTCGCCATCACCATAGTATAATTCTTATGATGATCTGATCCATTTAACCAGGGGTTCTCAATGCCATTCCTCAAGCTCACCAAACAGGTACGGTTTCGAAGATATCCCAGCTTTGGCCCAGTCGAAGATTGAGCATCCTGGGCTGAAGCTGGGATATCCTCAAAACCTGACCTGATGGGGGGGACTTGAGGACTGGAGTTGAGAACCACTGCATTAAATGATTTCACAACCTGCAATGGTTCTACTCTTCTCAGGGACCTGCCTGCCAGAATTCCCTACTGTGCAACTAGAGATACTGTAATGTTGATATGTGGATTCTGTAAGTGAAAAAAAAAACATAGGATGTAGTTATCTGATTTTCTATGAATTGAAGATATTGATATGCTTGCTGGTACTTTCGTCAGTGAAAACAGTTCATCAAGCCATTTAAAAATACTTGGTTTCTTTACAGTACAGTGTAATATTTCTCAAAGGCTGTAGATTTCACATCATTTATTTGTCTTTAAATAGCTATGGGCATCCTCTCTAACTTCTTGAACTCCCCTCCATTAGATAATCTATGAACCATCAACCAAACATTTCTCTCACTGTATCCTTGTGAAAATCAATGCATAATATATTCAGTGCTACAGAAACTAGATATAGAAATAATCCCCATTTCTCCAGAGACCATGCTCAGTATATATTTCAGGTGAATAATACAAGTGACTAATTGATGTCTGCAGCAGTTATGTACTTGTGTGCTCCCCTGGAGGACCCCTGAGTCCAGTGAAAAACAGCACATTGGCTATTTTATTTAGAGAAGTTTATAATACAGTAAGTACCCGTGTAACGCTTTCCCAGGATTTTTCTTCCACTTTTAACCATTTCTCTTCCTATCAGAGCCCCGTCAGGAGAAATGGAGTAGAAATGGGTGAATTCACCCCAATCCGTTTCCTGGATTCTCTCACATTTTTAACCCAAAATCTGTTTCGCGGTGTAAAATCCGCAAATGGATTTGGTCGGTTTAAATCGACGCGGATCAAAAACCGCAAGTGAATACGACCCGTGGACGGATTTGTAGAATTCAATCCACGGATTCAGCAACCCATTGGCGGATTCTTAAAAATCTGCCAACAGATAGCTGAATCCTCAGATTGGATTCTACAAATCCGTCCACCGGTTGCGGAATCCACAGAGTGTATTGGTAATAATAATAAATAGTCAGCGAAACGCGAATCGCCTTCTTTGCGATTGATCCGCCAAAATCCGCGGACCAAAGGAACCGGCCGATCCGCTGCGGATCCAAATACGCCAACATTTTTTGCCCATCTCTACAGTGGAGGCCACTTTACATGTGAAAATTAAATACACGTTCTTCTTAACATAACCTGTTAACCTGTTAATGGTTATGTCTTAACATAACCATTCTGTTTTTATTATTGTTTTCTGTCTGTTGACATGTCATCAGTAATTATCTTGTGTTTTTAATCAATTGTTTATAATTCATTGTTTAATGAATAATTTTTATTTTTATGTGTTCTTTCTTTCCCCTTTTTCTATTTTGTTTATCTTTCCGGCTGAATGGAGCTGGGTCGAGTTATATTGTACTATTGTTCATTTGAATAAAGTTTAGATTGTTGTTTTAGCTCCTCGCGGCTGTACAATTCCATCTGTGAAAATTAAATACAGGTTCTTAACATACAGTGATATCACAGGGACAAGCTGCAGGTTTTGCAGGTCAAAAGTTTTGTCTTCGGATTTTTATAAACGCACTTTGAAAGGAAAGAAAGAGAAAAGAAAAGCATCAGCCCCCTATTGGTTGTAAGAAGGACTGCAGCTATAAGAACAGATATCTGAATACTTACAGATGTACAATTCCCCGTGGGGACGTGTGTAAATGGGGCTTGCAAACTGTCTGCTGAGTTTTTCTCCCAATTCTCAGCCGGGCACTAAGAGACACCTCAAGTATGCTACCACCACCAGGATTAATGTAAGGTCTAAAGAGTGCTCTGTCCTTTTACTATGAGAAACATGCACAATTGAGCAAAATACCCAAATAGAAATGCAGGGTTTTATAAAACATGACAGAAAATAGGACAGCCACAGCAAAGATACACAGGCTAAGTTAGAGCTCAAGACAATACTTGGTAAATATTATATTTAATATATGGACAAGAGTTACGTACATTACTTACAAATAAATAAAAAGTAACAAATGGCGAATAAGATCAGACAGTTAATAAAATAAAAAGGAATACAGCAAAAAAATTATTCAATGCCACAAAAAGACTTAAAGTAGGGTTCCCGGGGGGTCACAGGGACACAGTGCGAGACCCCCACACACATAATGTACCCCTGAAATAAACCTGAAATGTTAGTTTTGAACACCAGAGGTCTGGACTGACCTGTAGGGGCATGCCTTGACAGGCGTCTGTCACTTTCCCCAAGCTGTTTTTATAGTGTTTACGCTTGAGGTCTGGGAGAGGGGAAGTAACTGAGAAACAAGACCCAACAAATACACATATTCCTGAAACACAACCTTCGAGTTTAGCACTAAAATTTCAAGTGGTGTGACGCCATATTGTGTTCGGTGGGTATCGAGGATAAAGTGTCTATTTCCACAGGAACTAATATCAAAAAGATTGTGAAAAAAGTCAACACAAGTATTATATTGTATGTCTTTATTTATATAGCGCCATAAATGTACATAGCGCTTCACAGTAGTAATACATATCATATAAATAACAAATAATATAAATAACAGATCATGAGAATAAGTGCTACAGACATACTGTAAAAGTAACATTAAGGAGCTTACAATCTAATTGGTAGGTAGGGAGAACGTACAGAGACAGTAGGAGGGAATTCTAGTAAGTGCGTCTGAAGGGGCCAAGCTTTATGTATCATGTGTCCATGATTATCCAGGGCTATTATATGCTTTTTTAAGCAGATGTGTCTTAAGGTGAATCTTAAAGGTGGATAGCGAGGGGGCTAGTCGGGTATTGAGGGGAAGGGCATTCCAGAGGTGTGGGGCAGAAAGTGAGAAAGGTTTAAGGCGGGAGAGAGCTTTAAGGAGGGGCAGAAGAATGTAAAGCTTTAAAAGTGAGCAGGATAATTGAGTGTGAGATACGGGATTTAATCGGAAGCCAGGAGAGGGATTTCAGGAGGGGAGATGCGGAGACAGATTTAGGAAAGAGTAGAGTGATTCTGGCAGCAGCGTTTAGGATAGATTGTAGGGGAGACAGGTGAGAGGCAAGAAGGCTGGACAGCAGGAGGTTGCCGTAATCGAGACGTGAGAGAATGAGGGCCTGAGTCAGAGTTTTAGCAGTTGAGTAACAGAGGAAAGGGCGTATCTTTGAGATATTGCGGAGGAAAAAGCGACAAGTTTTAGAAACGTTTTGAATATGAGAGTAGAATGAGAGAGAGAGGAATCAATTTTAACCCCTAGGCAGCGTGCTTCGGCTACTGGGTGAATGATCGTATTTCCAATAGCAATGTGGAAGGAGGTAGTAGGGCCAGGTTTGGGAGGAAGTATATGGAGCTCTGTTTTTGCCATGTTAAGTTTCAGTCGGCGGATGGCCATCCAGGATGATATTCCAGAGAGGCATTCAGAAACTTTGGTCTGTATAGCAGGTGTAAGGTCAGGGGATGAAAGGTAAATTTGTGTGTTGTCAGCATAGAGGTGATATTTAAACCCAAAAGATGTGATTAGGTCACCGAGAGAGTGTGAAAAGAGAAAAGAGAAGGGGTCCCAGGACAGTGCCCTGAGGTACCACCACAGAGAGATCAATAGAGGAGGAGGAGGTGTTGGCAAAAGAGACACTGAAAGTATGATGGGAGAGGTAAGAGGAGATCCAGGATAAAGCTTTATTCCGAATACCAAGAGTATGGAGAATGTGAAGGAGAAGAGGGTGGTGCACGGTGTCGAATGCTGCAGAGAGGTCGAGTAATATGAGCAGAGTGTAATGACCTCTGTCTTTGGCAGCATGAAGGTCGTCAGTTATTTTAGTGAGGGCTGTTTCAGTAGAGTGAGCAGTGCGGAAGCCAGATTGTAGAAGGTCTAGGAGAGAATAGGTGTTGAGAAAGTGTAGCAATCGAGAGAATACAAGACGTTCAAGGAGTTTGGAGGCAAAAGGCAGGAGGAAGACAGGTCGATAGTTAGAAGGACAGGTATGGTCAAGCTTGCTGTTTTTGAGAAATGGTATAACGGTTGCATGCTTGAAGGAGGATGGAAAGGTACCAGAGTAGAGGGAAGAGTTAAAGATCTGTGTGAGCATAGGGATTATAGAAGGAGCAAGAAGTTTTAGGAGATGGGAGGGAATGAGATCAAGAGGGCAAGAGGTAGAGGGAGAAGAGGAGATCAGCAGTGACACATCCTCCTCCGAGATAGCAGAAAAAGAGTCAAGAAAGGCAGGAGGCGAGTTGGGAAGCATTGTGGGATGGGAGGAGGCAACAGATGGGATGTTCTGCCGTATGGATTCCATCTTTTCCTTTAAAAAGTCAGCAAAGTCCTGAGGTGAAATGGAGGAAGAAGAGGAGGCAGCTGAGTGTGGTCTGAGTAGAGAGTCAAAGACAGAAAAGAGACGGCGTGGGTTAGACTTGTGTGTGTTGATTAGTGATGAAAAGTAGGTGTGTTTAGCCTGAGAGAGGGCAGAGTTGAAACAGGATAGCATAAATTTGTAGTGAAGGAAGTCTTCGAGAGTATGAGATTTCCTCCAGAGGCGTTCAGAGGAATGAGTGGAGGAACGCAGCATGCATGTGTGGGAGTTTAGCCAGGGTCTGAGGTTAGAAGGGCGAGGACAGCAGAGAGAAAGCGGGGCATGAAGATCAAGAGAGGAAGATAAGGCAGAGTTGTAGTTCCTGACCAGGTTGTCAGGGTCTGAAGCAGAACTGAGAGAGGAGAGGGAGGAGCGTAAAGTGGAATCAAGAGCTGGTAGGTTAATAGAGCGCAAGTTTCTGCAAAAACGAGGGCGAGGTGGAGATGGAGATGGAGAGAAGCGAGAGAGCGAAAATGAGATGAGGTGATGGTCAGAGAGAGGAAAAGGGGAAATGGAAAAATGGAGAGAGAAGTTTTTAGTGAAAACCAGGTCTAGGTAGTGTCCATCCTTGTGTGTGCTGGCTTCAGTCCACTGTTGAAGGCCAAAAGAAGAGGTTAGAGAAAGAAAACGGGAAGCCCAAGGGAGAGAGGGGTCATCAATGTGGCAATTGAAGTCCCCAAGGAGAAGAACAGCGGAGGAGAGAAAGAAAGAGAGCCAGGATTCAAAGTGAGAGAGAAAGGCAGAAGGGGGATGAGTAGAGGAAGGTGGGCGATAGATGACCTCCACATGGACCGGGAGAGGAGAGAAGATCTGGACTGTGTGAACCTCAAAGGAGGGAAAAGCAAGAGAGGGAGGAATAGGAACGGTTCGGTAGCGGCAGAGAGAGGAGAGCAGGAGCCCCACGCCTCCACCCCTGCCATCAGGGCGCGGAGTGTGGTAGAAGGGAAGGCCACCATAAGAGAGGGCAGGTTCCAGGGCAGAGTCAGACTGAGTGAGCCAGGTCTCAGTTATGGCAAATAGTAGCAGAGAGTGAGAGAGAAAGAAGTCATGCACAGAGAGGAACTTGTTAGAGAGGGAGCGAGCATTCCAAAGGGCACAGGAGAAAGGGAGAGAGGAGGGAGGGTGGCAGGGGATGGGTATGAGGTTGGAGGGGTTAACACCAGAAGGAGTAGAAGTTGCATGTGGAAGGCGAGGACTAGAGCAAGTAGAAATAAGGCAGGGACCAGGATTGGGAGAGATATCCCCAGAAGCGAGGAGGAGAAGCATAGACAGAAAGAGAATGTGTGAGGATGATTTGTAGGGGTGTGTTTTAGTGCAGGAGGTATAGCTGTATGGTGACAGAGGGCGCAGGTAAGAGAGATGTTCATGTGAACTGAGAAGTGGTGAAGTAAGGAGAGATGGTGAAATATGAACAGAATTAGAGACATGATGAGGCTGGTGGAAGGTAATGCATAATTTGAAAATAAGTGAGGTTACAGCAAATATAAAAAGTAAAGGCGGCATCACAGCAATATGTTGAGATGTGTAGTCTGGGATGATATACTCCTTTCCAGCGTAGTTCAAATACAGGAATCAGAAGCAGTAGATGGGGTCCACTTTTTCCACTTCTTTTTGAACTTCCTTTTTTAAACTTCCACACTACTTTAAAGATTTCTACTTAAAGGCATTTGTGCTTAGAAGCAACTGCTGCAGGCAGCAATGGCTGTTGTGAGTTTACTTATAACAAGTGTACGGTAAAAGGTATTGTTCATCAGTTGCTTGTATGCACCGAAACATCTAATGCTGCTATAACTTCTACAAGTTTTTAAAATTATTTTTTCCGTTTGTATTCTTGACCAGGAGCCCCCTATGCATTTTGCTTTATTAGACCCCACATTGGGTCATCCCAAGTTGGCATCTGATTCCTTTCTGTGTGAATACTATGTATATTCTCATTTTTAAGCAAATCTTGCAATTTCAATGGATTTTCGCAAGAGAATTGAGTGATTTGAGAATTACACAAATTAGCAGATAACATGACATGGCAGTACACATTGACGTAACGTTCGGAGAATCGCTTGGGAACTCTGACGCAGCTGGAACATTTTTTAGTACTCAAAAAAAGGCTAATTTTGTATGGTCTGTGACCTTGTGGGGTAGTGTTACACATCTCAACAGAATAGACATTATTGTTCATTCTTATTAGTCTGTAATGATAAAAATATACTAACCTCCAATTAACCCATTGGAGTCTGGGTTGAAAGAATTATTATGACGGTCACACAAAAACACATTTAGGAGTTCAGCATATATATATATTTATTTATTTTATATATCGCTGACATTGGACCCAGAATTTTAGAGGCACAATGATTCCCTGCTTCAAAGAGCTCACAATCTAATTTCAGTGCCTACGGCACAGGACATAAAGAGATTTTCCAGGGTCACAAGAGTTGACACTAGGATTCAAACCAGTTTCACCCACTGCAAAGGGCAGTGACATTACCGCTCTGTCAGTGAAAAACATCATTCCATCCATAAAACCATCATTCCATCAATGTACATCTATTTCATTTGCATATGTTTTCTTTATTTAAAAAGGTTTGCCTTATGTTTCCAGCATTATTCTTCATTAAGAGCTGGGGTTTTTTTCCCCTTAGCTTCAGCTGCAAATAACTTGAGGATTTTTCCAACGTGAATTTCTCTAGCAATGTAATTATCTCTCCTTCTGCTTGTCAAACCCACGGCCTGAAGAAATTCTAGAGGTAACTGTTCATCTTATGGTTATGCTCATCATAGATGTCGAAAGTAAATGAGCTATATTAAGGTATTGATTGTTTGGCCTTGTGGGTATTGAAAGTGTCAGTTGTATTATTATTATTAATATTGTAAAGGAAGGAAACGTATTAACTCACCCAGCCACACTTTTCAGCGATGCATGGATCTGCAGTGCGTTGACGGGGCCAAGCACACATCTTGTGCTAAAGTAATTGTGAAAGTGTGTACAGTAGCTTTTCACATGTGGCTGTGTATAATGTCTTAAAGTGTCACATATAAAGTGTCTGTGGAGTTAATTTTGGAGTTATCATCTCTGGATGTTTTCTTTCTATATCTTTAATCATGTATGCATTCTGAATATCTGGCTAACATTCTGATTCATTTCTTCAAACATGTATGTTTCTGTGAGTTGATTTCTTCTATGAATTGAAAGAATTTAAATCTAATTACCGTATTTCCTCGATTGTAAGACGCAGTATTTTTCCCTTTCTCACGTGGCTGATATAGGACTACGTTTTACAATCCATGTACTGGAAAAAAAACATCCAGGGGGCGCTGCTGTAGATGCCTGTCAGGCTTTCTATGATTGGAAATATCCTCGTTGTTAAAATAACCCAACCAGTCCGCTCTCAAAAATCTAACCAGTGCTCCAAGATGCACGGTATGGGGTGACATCACAGCGTCACAACAGTAATCACTTATCATCTGAGATCTGACTCCAAAAGACTGTTCATGGTCCCAAGGTTCAGCAAAGTATCTGGCCGCTCCTTCTTCTCTTACCGTGCCCCCAAAACTGGAACAACCTACCGGAGACTCTCACAGCCGCCACCAGTTAAAGTTCTTTAAAAACTAAAGCTGTCTCACATTTTAATCTGGTCTGTAACTGTTACATATATACCGTGGGTATGAGGGGGGAGGGAAAAGGGAAAGTAGTAGGAAACCCCTGCTCAGCTAATAGTGCATAGTTAGTAATGTAGATACGGTGCTCTACTGAGAAATGTGCAACAGATATACAGTACAGAAGAAAATTCTTCTGTATATCTGTAACTGTTACATACACCTATAATATATATTATCTTTTACTGTGCATGCAATGTCTTGTATATAATGTATACCCTGTTCACTTACTGCACGTAACTGTATTTGTATCCATGTATTATTTGTCTTAACAATATGCCCAGGACATAATTGAAAACGGGAGGTAACTCTCAATGTATTACACCCTAGTAAAACATTTTATAAATAAATAAATAAAGTAATGATTCACCAAATATAATCCCAACGTGTTTCATCACTACAAACGTGACTGTAAAGCTTGCGCTCACCACGAACAAGGCGGGACCCCTGTACTGAGGTGGGAAAGTTTAGAACTGCACAACAACAGCAGTGGAGGCACGCCTGGAGGTGGATAGTCAAGATCGCCGGGTCTGGGTTGGAGAGAGTGGGTTAGTCTTGGTACTTGCCGAGGTCGTGGGTAGGTTCCAGGAGAATAGTCAGCGTCCGAGGTGCCGAGGTCAAGGGTTGGAGCCAGTAGAGAAGTAGATTGTCCGTTTGCCATGGTCAGGGATGGAGAAGGTCGCAAGGTTTGAGGCAAGCCGGGGTTGATAATCCAGAGCAGGGTCCAAAGTCTAGCTAGGCAGAGACAAAGATGTGGGAACACAAGACTACCAATAACTATGCTCAGCCAAAGAAGAAGTGACAGAGCTGAGCATATATAGTAACAGGAGTCCAATGAGAGATGGGGGTTGAGCAGAGGAGCGGCCTCTGTGGAGGCAGGGATAGGCTGTGAGAAGGAGGAGACAGGTGAGGAGGATATTAGTGTTGACGCTCAGCTGGGTAGCGGTGCACACGCGTCATGTGTGCGTGCCACACGGGGCGGACGTGCGCCGCAAGCGGAGGGGCGGAGCCAAGCTCCGTGGGAACCTTGAAAGCTCTCCATGGGCGCGCGTGCTCTGTATGGTGCACTGGAGACTGTACAGCAGGAGGCAAAAAAGTAGTGCGCCGCGATGGACGCACTCTGACCGCTTGAAGCAGAATGCTTTGCAGCAGGAGGTAAGGAGGGAAGACGTCGCAGGGGCTGTGTTCCCCGATTCCTTACAGTGACTTCATCAGGGCAATCAAAGCTTTTCATAATACTAGTCATTGGAATGACTACAGTGGCGGCCGCCTTTATTCTCATGCGGCCGCCACCGCACTGTGCGGGCAGACTCCGGGCAGACACGGCTGTTTTTTTTTTTTTTTAACGAAGCGTGCCGCGCGTCACTGGGGCACCAGTCACTAGTGCTGCGTGCCAGGGTTCCGCCGGCATCCCCGCCTTTTGGATGGGGTTAGGGGAGTTCGCATCAGGAGAGCATCGGGAAGGGGGGTATGTATCAGGAGAACATCGGGATTTTGGCGTTGTGCCAGGAGGTTGCGAGGCGAGGGGGAGGGGGAGATGCGGGGAAGATGCGGCTGGCGCACGGCCAAGTTCGGCGCCAGCCGGAAAAAGCCAGGGGTAACAAGGGGTAACAACGGGCATTTGTAAGAATAAAGCTGGTCGCAGCAGTACATTCAAATGTAGCCGAAAACCTTTTTTAACAAGAAACTCCCTCTCAAATGAATGTTTAAGCTTAGCTGAGCTTTGAGGGTCTTAAAGAATCAGAACCGAGCTACTCTTATAAATTGGAGCCCCTTGGTTTAGAAAACATTCCCCATCCTGGTGTCAACCGTTACAATAGTAACATTGTTGATCAAAAGATTGATCAGAAAGAATCCCCTTATATAGAGCACTCAAATGTCATACATATTATTGATAGTGGACACAAATGGTCCTGCAGTAAATTACTGCAAGTCTGACAGGTACACCAGAATCACCGCGGATATCAAAAATAATAAAATTTTATTAATTCTACATAGATAATTAAAAACACATATACATTATTAAAAATCCCTATACTATTGTGGCTGATATGTATAAGTTGAATTAGATGGGTATAATACCGTTTATCAACATATCATAACTATCCAAATCGCAACTGGTGTTATTGTCTCTAACAATGAGATCATGGACAATATGGTATATTGCAATCAACAGACAGATATAGTGGGTATTGGTATATATGAACTAATACAAATGTATATCTATTAGCATATAGCATAGATGGCTGATATGAATCATTCGTATATAAAATGAGTTCTTCATAAGACAAACACATATATCACGTGAATAATAACAGGGTGAGTCAACCGTTACAACCAATGATTTTCGGGAATACAGCAAATCATAATAATAAATAATAATAGCTTGTTCTTCTATAGCGCTGCTAGTTTTACGTAGCGCATTACAGATACATTTTGCATGCACAGGTCCCTGCTCCGTGGAGCTTACAATCTATTTTTTGGTGCCTGAGGCACAGGGACATAAAGTTACTTGCCCAAGGTCACAAGGAGCCGACACCGGGAATTGACATCATGACAACATGTAAATATATTTCAGCCAGCTCAGGTCTTCTCCGTTTCTGCACAGGTGTCTCTTCACGTATTGGTTAAAGATGTTTTTGGGGTGGGATACAAGCAACTTGGAACTCTAGTAAAATTGGTATCTCTCGCTCTGATTTAACCCGTTTACCTGGAAAGGGACTGTCCTTTTCCATTTGGGTTTTTGTTGAAGGTTTATATTTGCCTGGAAGTAAGGGGGGCCGCTTAGGTATGAGACCTTAAATTAATCCCAATAGGGGCAGCATAATTGGGGTGTTGTGTGAGGATTTCTGGGGTGTGTATGCTCTTAATAGTGCCCTGTGTGGAAATGAGAGACAAAGTGAGTGGCCAGTTTCCCAAACATGCACAAATCCATATGGGCGATCATGTATGTGACAGGCTCCCTATCTCTCTTATTTCCAAGTGACAAAGGCGCTTCAGCACTGAATCCATTAGATGTATATATTCATAACACAGGACTGGATAGAGATATAGATAACTGCTTGAAGATAGGAAAGTCCCCAGATAGGCCAAAATTCCCTGAAGGGTAAGGTGTGAGGCTAAAAAACCCCCATCAAACCCTCATTGGGATGGTCCCTGGACTCACATTGAGCATTCATGAATAAGAAAGTACTCACAGAAATCTCTTAATCCTGAAGTCCTGGTAGGCGTGCAGCCTGGAGTGGAGAGGTAAACATTAATAACAAGCCAAAGAGTGGGTCCCAAACAATAAATGTTAAAAATAATTCTTTATTAATCCATCTAAAAAAGTGGAGGCACTAACCCTCCTCCGCGTTTCGTGTTCCAAAAAAACACGTTGCCACGGAGTATACACTGTATTAATGGTGCTTACTTATGTAACCATTCAAGTGCCCCGTTTTCGCGCCAAAATGACGACGTAGGACCGCCCACAAAACGTAATGACGTCACGCACCCGTCGGACATCACGCAATGACGTTTTGCCTCGGAGAGGCTGGGGGCGTATCCGACGGGTGCGTGACGTCATTACGTTTTGTGGGTGGTCCTACATCATCATTTTGGCGTGAAAACGGGGCATTTGAATGGGTATATAAGTAAGCACCATTAATACAGTGTATACTCCTTGATAAAGTGTTTTTTTGGAACACGAAACGGGTTAGTGCCTCCACTTTTTTAGATGGATTAATAAATAATTATTTTTAACATTTATTGTTTGGGACCCACTCTTTGGCTGCTGCGCCAGAATCATCTTGTTCGCCCTATCCCTCTTATCAGGTAAGATGATGTTGATAATAACAATAATTCATCAGGCAGTTGGGGTTGGGGTTTTAAAATGACATAAATATGTCATCAAAAGTAGGATGTTGTCATACATTATTCAAAATACATTAATACAGCTTATATCCTGAGCTGTATTGTATTATGTTAACATTATGATCAATAGCATGAGCTGCATCGGTAGCTGGTAGCAATGTTAGATTTGGGATGTCATGCAAGTGTTTGAGTGAGGTTGCATTGTACCACCATGTCTTATTATGGGCGAGCACGTGTTTTGTTTTTTTTGCAGGGTTTTGGTTCTGGTTTTGCCAAAGCTCAATTTTGTTTGGTCAAGGTTTTGGATTTTCAATAAATCATGAAAAAAATAAAAATAAAGTAGGGAAATACTAAAATACATCAATAATAAAAAAAACCATAGGGAATAAAAAAATAAATAACTAAAGTAGAATAGTTTTTAAAAGATGCAGTGAAAAGCACCTGGAAATTGGCATTTGACCCTGTGTTCTGAATGTAGTTCTTTATAATGTTTGGGTTTTGATTGTAAAAATGTTAAGGGTTTTGGGGTTTGCTCTCTGGTAGGTTATGATTCCACACACCTGGTTTTGCCCATCTCTACCTATTAGTGTACATTATGTACTTATTTTCTTTAATGCTTTAGTTTAAAATGATGGAGGAGAACAGGTGGAGAAGGGACACATACAGTACAGGGTGTGCTTATCCTAAAGAAGCAGAACATGAAGGAACCACTATGGGATCTCAATGCAACAATGACAAAGACAACCTTCAATAGTTACAAACTACTACCACATCACCATGTACATCGTAACAGCAATTATCTCACTCTCAGGAAGTTGCATTGACTACAAAACATTTTGAGTTGTTGTTTCCGTCACCTAGGTTCCAATTAATACTGCTGATGCACTAATTAATATAATTCTGTATGAATGTATATATTTATATAGCACAATCTACTGTATGTACATACTGTAGCTCTTCACAGCAGTAATATACATCACATACAGTAATTGGAATAAGCGCTTGAGATATAAAAGTAACATTAGGAAAAAGGAGTCCCTGCCCGAAGAGTTTACAATCTAAGTGGTAGATAGGAAGAACGTACAGAGACTGTCGGAGGGTGTTCTGGTCAGTGCACCTCCAAGGGGCCAAGGTCGATACTATGAGGTGTATAGTATCAGCCACGGAGCTACTCATATGCTTCGTTACGTGCTATTAACAAGTTCAAAGCACCTAGCTGCTCATCTTTTGTGTTACAGTATATTCCCAATATGAGTTGGAGAGATTGAGCTACAAGACAATCTAATGCTTGATAAACTGCTCATGGGCAAGAGGACCCATAATCACTAAGCAATCTTCTGCAGTAAGACACTTTCTGATGCTGGCACACACACCTTACGGCCGATTGACTTGAATGGGCTGTATGGTATCGCCTACTGTAGAGTTGGAAGGTGTCTTATGGCAGAAGATTGTTTAGTAATTATGGGACCATATGTTTTTGTCTGGGGTCTTTTTGTACAGAGAGAATTGTGAACCTGCCCCCATTAGATTTCTAAAATGTCTCAGTTTAAAAAAATAAAAACTCACAAATCAATAAAATTTTGGAGTTAAGGTAATAAATATATATGATTCATAAAAGCTGCAGTAAAGTTATAATAGGAGCTCACAACCGTACCAGTAGCACTGCATATTATACACTGTGTATTAAGCATGGTGTATTATATGGGAAGATGTTATAGTGTGCTGTGTTGAGTGATTAATTACACACCATTCCCTACGCACCTGGTTTCAAAAGAAAGCCTTTTTGCACTGTAATTACTACTGCTCTGTCAGTGTACTGTATATCGATCAAATATTAATGTTTAGATTTTAATATAAAAGGGCTTTAGAAAGAAATCCGCAGATATTGATTTCAAACAAACGCGTGTCCTTTCAGTGAATATCCCCCAGGGGAGCAAAAAAATGGTACAAATGTCAGACATTAATATAATAATGTGAAGTAGACACTTTTTATTATTGGTCAACTTCACATATATTTCAAAGATGTTTTAATGGGGTTCAGCAATCAGACATTAGATACTGAAATACTCTGAGCATTATTTCAGTCAAAATACTTAATGTTCCCCTTGGCTCACAAAATCATTTATAGGAATAGAAGTGCCGTAAGACCATACCGGTATGTTTCGGTTCTGGCGCCTTTAAAGAAACAATCAAAGCTTTTATTATTCATTTTAATAAAGGTTTGAAGCAGGGGGTCTATGGAGCTGAACCCCATTAAGACTGAGCCACTGATTGAGCCACCTGTGCTGAAGCAGGGACTGATTGAGCCACCTGTGCAGATGCTGGGATATCCTTAAAACCTGACCTGTAGGGGGATCTTGAGGACTGGAGTGGAGAACCCCTATATTACATCAATCCAGAGAGGTGCAATAATCTGATACAGTGTGGAGCCGTCTGATCAACAGCAGCAGCAGGAACAATAAGGTTTATATTATGTCCATTTTCATGCATACCCGAGTAATGTGCACTTTAGTAAAACTGTCGCGAGAAACATGCCTTTAGAGAAAACCGCAACACATTTTGTAACGCAAATTTGACAATAGACCTTTCTAGTTCACAGATTTAAAAAGGCCACTTCTGTGTTTATTGAAGCATTATTCCCAATTGGTGATTTCTGGCCAAGTTTTATATAACCGCCAGTTATTGAACACAATCAGATGTAAACAATTTGCAGAATTTGCACCAGGGTTTAACCCACCTCTAGACCTTAAATACTTATTGGCTGTTAACCTCCTTTTCCTGCTTACTGGCCTGATTTAACGCACTTCCATTATAAGGTTATCATTACTAGAGATGGCCGAATCCACCCAAATCCGTTTCCTGGATTTCTTTGCATTTTCAACCCAAAATTCATTTTGCGGTGTAAAATTCGCAAACGGATTTGGTGGGTTTTAATGCGCGCGGGTTAATCAAAAACCGCCATTGGATAAAACCTGTGGATGGATTGATAGAATCCAATCCGTGGATTCAGCGATCCGTTATAAGAAATGGATTGCTGAATCCGTGGACTGGATTCCACAAATCTGCACACACGGGTTGCGAAATGTGTTGGCAATAATAATACAAAATCCGCAAAACGCGAATCGCCCTGGTTTAGATTGATCCGCTGAAATCCACGAACAAAAGGAACCGACCGATCCGCTGCGGATTCAAATTGGCCCCCCAAAAATTTGCCAATCTCTACTAGGAATCTGCTCTCTTCGTGTCATAGAGTCAAACAGGAGATCCTGGCTGAACATGTGTGATATACTGTAGCCCGACAAGGCTAGAGGGAGGTAAGCCCCTTGCACCATATGCTGCTATGTGCTGGTGAAGATTGTTGTCCCATTAAAGCAAATTTATTAAGAAGTCTATTTACACTTCTGAAATCTACCAGCTGCAAAACCAGTGCAAAAAACACCAGCATCCCATTGAAAAGGGTTTTACTCCGATAAATCTGGTGCCATTTTTTTTTGCACTGGTTTTGACCCGGTTTTACAGCCTGCAGATTTGAGTAAATGTTGCAAGCAATAGTCGTCCGTGGCGCTGGTCCTCAATAGTAAGTGCAAAATGCAATATTTGATAGAAAATAAGAAAAAAACAGTGTGTAATATCGAACAGTAATAGTGTTGCAAACAGACTTCAACATTCATTCATTGCAACACAGTATGTACGGATAGAAGCACTGACCTTAACTGCACCACCGTGAAATGAGTATGATTTAAAATATACCAAACAACAGGAGTCACTCACACATGGCTAACAGTGCTGCCAGATTATCACACAGAGGGGGATAGATATATCTGTCTCCCCTTAAGTACATGCAGTGAATATAGAGAGGGATGAGACACCTAAGAACTCACATAAATACTTGGATGTTGTTATAGGATATCACTCGTTGGATTAAGTGGAATTCACGAATCATAAGGTAAGTTCCTCCATTATACAAAAGATGAAAGAGTGTAACATAGCATAAGACTGGGAAAAATGTAATAAAAAACATACAGTAAAAGATAAACACTCAGAATCTCACTCACGGATTCCCTGTTCTTTTGCGCTTTGCACACAAGGGCAATTTATAGTCTCACAGTGTTCTAGGATAGGCATGGCATCCACTTGTCAGCACTCTCCCAGATGGTATGATGGTTACTTCCGGATTTGCATCTTGGGTCCGCCATACGTGATGACGTCACATAGTGCTAAGCAGCTGATCGTTGGAATCTCCTTCCTTGAACTGTGGGTAGCCCGCAGTCACTTCCACACAAGGGCAAATCAGAATAGCTCACCCTACGCGTTTCGCAAAATCACAATTAGACTTTAGACTTCGTATTAGACTTTAGTAAATAACAGTCTAAGTTTTAAGTTACAAATTAACCACTCTTCTGACTTCCACCTCAGTTACTAATAAGAAGTACAGTAGCAGTCTCACCTGTCCCATCGACAGTATATTATGTATATGTATATATATATATATATATATATATATATATATATATATATATATATATATATACATATATATATATATATATATATATACATATATATATATATATATATATATATATATATATATATATATATATATATATATATATATATATATATATACACAGTGTTCGACAAATCACCCAAAAATCTACTCGCCCAACCAATAACTGTACTTGCCACCTAGTCCCGCCCCCAAACCCGCCCCGAGCCCCACCCCTAGTCCCGCCCCCAATCCCGCTTTAAAATAAAATATATAAATAAAATACATTTAATAAATTCATAGTCAGAACAACATTCGTTTTTGACATAAATGTATTTATTGTATTACATTATACTACAATTAGTCCTTGTTACATGTGTGTGTATAAATGTCGATCTAGAAATAAAAGCCAGATGTGAATGACTAGTTTCCTGAACCCCTTAACCAGTGTCTGGACGTCCCCGCTTCACAATATCCAAAGCAGCAATCCTGCCTGGGATCTTACCTGATCCGCAGTCCCTCAATGTCCAGGTACCCTCATTCCCGCAATGTTATACATTGGAGGGGATGTGTTCCCTACCTGTCTTTTGGGTTAGGGGGGGTTCCGATGTCTTACGTGTGAAGCTTGAGTCAGATCTGGAAGAAAGTAGTATAGGTTATTTCGGTGTAGTATAGGGCAGTTAAGATATATAGGGTAAATAAGAGATCCAGAAACAGAGTATGAGACAGACACAGAGAGAGGGTGAGAGAGAGAGGGGGTGAGAGAGGGGGTGAGAGAGGGTGAGAGAGAGGGTGAGAGAGAGAGAGAGAGAGAGAGGGTGAGAGAGAGAGGGTGAGATAGAGAGAGAGTGAGAGAGAGAGGTTGAGATAAAGAGAGGATGAGAGAGGAAGAGAGGGTGAGAGAGGGTGAAAGGGTGAGGGTGAGAGAGAGAGGGGGTGAGAGAGAGAGGGTGAGAGAGAGAGAGAGGGTGAGAGAGAGCGAGAGGGTGAGAGAGAGAGAGAGAGGGTGAGAGAGAGAGGGTGAGAGAGAGAGAGGGTAAGAGGGCAAGAGAGGGCAAGAGAGAGAGGGCAAGAGAGAGAGGGCGAGAGAGAGAGGGCGAGAGACGTAGGGCGAGAGACTGGGGGTTGATTGGGTGGGGTGACGGGGTGATTGGGTGGGAAGATGGATGGTGGGGTGGTGGGGTGATGGGGTGGGGGGGTGATGGGGTGAGGGGTTGATTGGGTGACACGTCTGGTATTCTCGTAACACACACACACACTCCCACACACACACTCTCCCACACACACACACACACACACAGACACACACACACGCAGACACACACACACACACACACACACACACACACACACACACACACACACACACACACACACACACACACACACACACACACACACACACACACACACACATAGAGACACAGAGACACACACACACACACACTCACAGACACACACTGGGTGGGTATTCATTGAAAGGGAGGTGGCCCACCTGTTCATCCAGGCCTTGTCCTCTACATGCTAGCTGAGGGTCGGCAGCCAGGCGGGGGGGTCGGGCAGCCAGGCGGCGGGGTCGGGCAACCGGACAAGAAGGCGGGGGTCGGGCAGACAGGCGGGAGGATCGGGGCCAGCGGAGGAAAGCCGCACGGCAACACCAACCTCCCCATGAGAAACATGCGCGTCCGCGTGCGCATGCACAGTCTGCTGCCAGCCTGCTTCCCCGCTCCCATTACCAGAGCGTGGGACGGAGGGGAAGCGCCTGGGCAGCAGCAGCCGCGGGACCCCCCCAGCCTACCTCCCGCCCCGCCGCGTCCACATGTGCATGCGCAGGCTGCTGCAAGCCTGCTTCCCCGCTCCCATTAACAGAGCATGGGACGGAGGGAAGCGCCTGGGCAGCAGCAGCCGCGGGACCCCCCCATCCTACCTCCCGCGTGCTCATGCGCAGGCTGCAGCCAGAGCTGCCAGCCTGCTTCCCCGCTCCCATTACCAGAGCGTGGGACAGAGAGGAAGCACCTGGGTAGCAGCTGCGGGACCCCCCCAGCCTACCTTCCGCCCCAGGCAGCAAGCGGGGATCGGGGGCAGGGGGGGTTGGGGCTGACCCAGAGCTGCCAGCCGGCCCTCTTCCCCACGTCAGGCCAATCAGGGAAGGGGATTACATATTTATTAAAAAAAAAAAAAAATTGGCGCGAGCAGGGGAATTCATAGAGCCGCGGCCTAAATCCACTCGCCAGCGGCCTACATCCACTTGCCACGGACGTGTGGTTATCATTAATTGTCGAACAATATATATATATATATATATATATATATATATATATATATATATATATATATATATATATATATACCATAATACTGAGTTAAGTTATGATGAGTAAAAAAAGTGACAAAAACCCTCCATAGGAAAGCAAATATGCAAATACAACTGTATGCCCATCTGCATGTCTTAGGCAGGTCTGCAACCCCGCCTTTCCCCATTATCACCCAGCATACAGCACTTCCACTGCAGCAAGGGATTCTGAGAAATGACATGCAAATGAGCACACAGTGTCACTTTTTGCCTCAAAAACCATTTTTAACATGGTTCCCTATAGGCTTAAGCTTGCTGCATGCTTTGTATTTGGTATAGCCTATCCCATAGCCTCTCATGCATACCCAGTTAAAATCAACCCCACACTGATGAGACCCATCAAGGTCGAAACAGCTGTCTGTGGGTGGTTTTCTGGGTATGCACCTTAACCCTGGCTGTGCTCAAAGCTGTGACCATGCAGCAAGCTTAAGCCTATAGGGAACCATGTTAAAAATGGTTTTTGAGGCAAAAAGTGACACTGTGTGCTCATTTGCATGTCATTTCCCAGAATCCCTTGCTGCAGTGGAAGTGCTGTATGCTGGGTGATAATGGGAAAGGTGGGGTTGCAGACCTGCCTAAGACATGCAGATGAGCATACAGTTGTATTTGCATATATATATATATATATATATATATATATATATATATATATATATATATATATATATAACAAACAAAGAAAAAAAGCAGCGCCTCTGATTGTGGGTATTAAATCAATCTAAAGATTATGTGCTACAAGTAAATCAAAAATCATGTATCCATGAAAATATATCAAAATAAATAAATGAATTATATTGTGAATCTAGTGAATTATCTAATCTTATAGTAACACCTATGAATCTCTCCCTGTGCTCAATACTAAGGACAACTAAACACCAACAGATAATAAAATAATAATGTGCTTATAAATATTACAACATATATAATCAAAAGAAGAGGTTAAAAAACAGTCCTCAAATGAAAGTCCAATTTTGAAATAAATGCTGGTGCAGGGGGTCTCCGGCTGCTCTCAAAGTGGACTAACCACATCCACAGGAAATCTAAAAGAAAAAAAGAGGAGAGAGCGCACGCCCCATAGCGTAAAAAAGTAAATTTAATGAGAGGAAGGGGGAAAGGGGGGTAAAAATGCACTTACAAAAGTACAAATAAAATAGGCATTGCGTGATAATAATCACCACCATCCGGTTGCTGCTTTCTATCCTTTGGGAAATACCCGATCTCAAGGCAGGATGGGCCAACGTCACAGTAGATGTCCCAGCAAATTTCCAGGGCCAATAGATGTAAGATGTGGTTCAAGAGTCCAAGAAGGTAACTCCGTGTTACCAGGCCTCTGTAGCACCAGCGCGAGGATCGGTCCGCTCCAGCGCTCTTGTGATGACGTAATGTCAATGCGTCCAACGTGATGACGCTCCCTGACGCGTTTCGTCACTCACGGGTAACTTTCTAAAAGGGAAGTCTTCCCTTATATATATATATATAGTAACGGCCGATGCTTCACTGTGACTCACCCCGCTGCTGCAACTGACCCGCCACTGGAATCCCTGCTGCTGGCTGCTCCTAAAGTAAGTCTAATTACTATTTAGGCAGGGGTTAATTTAAGGGGTTTTAGCGGTTAGGGTAGTGGGATAAATCAAGGGATTTTAGCACTTGGGGGTAGGGGTTAATTTAAGTTTTTTTTTGTGATTAGGGTAAGGGCTTAGGCTTTGGTCACACTGCGTCCGGCGGTGCGTGCGGCCACGTGCGCCACCAGCCCGTTACCTGCAATCTGTTGGTCCCCACTGCCTCCTCCCTCCGTGGCTCACTACGCGCTGTGACGAGTGAGCCGGCCAGTGCTACCAGAAGGTGGTGTTCTGAAGCGTTGACGCGTCACGTGGTGTGCGTGTGAGCCAATGAGGAGGTAAGGAGGGGAGCAGGGAAGGAGCTACGGGAGGGAGGCGGCCTGTTGAGCTGCGTGTGTGCATCATGGCTTTTTTTGTTTTTTTACTTTTGGCTGGCTCAGTTTCATTCGGGGGGAGGAAGGAGGGAAGAGGGAGGAGGGAGGAGGGAGGAGGGAATGCTGAGCTCCGTGTGTTGTGTTTTTTTTAGTTTGACGCCGGCCAATCAGCACTACACTGAGCAGCAACTAGTCTTGGTGCGTGTGTTGTTTCACTCTCCCCTCTGCAGACCCACTTCCTATGCAAACACCCTGTGTTACTGCCTGTCTTGTTTGGGAGGGAAAGTGTTTGTGCAAAGATTTCTGGTATGAGGCATATATGGTATGAGACTCAGGGGGGAAAACAAACATATGTTAGTTTGGCTGGTGTCCGTCATAGCCCCTCCCCCTCGTCATGGCCACGCCCCCAACCCGTTTTGGCCATACCCCCCGCACGCAAAAATGCTCCCTGTGGACCGCAGATAGCATGAAGTGCCTCTCAACGCGCCGCCTGTATGCACTGCGGGGTCTTAGCCTTAGGGTAGGAGGTTGTAGGGTATGAGATCTTTGGGTAGGGTGTCTTAGGGTAGGGGTTTTTAGGGTAAGGGCTTAGGGTAGAAGGTGTTAGGGTAAGGGCTTAGGGTAGGGAGTTTTAGGGTAAGGGCTTACGGTGGGGGGTTTTACGGAAGGGCTTAGGTTAGGGGGTTTGGGCATTTACCTTAATGGAGAAGTGGCTTACGGTGGCGTGGTGAGTGGCAGCGAAACTGCTGAGACCAATAAATCTTCAGTTTATTTTATAATTTTGTCCTGTTCAAACAGTGTCCAGTATATTCGGCGTGAATTAGGTCTGGTCTACTGTGACAAACATACAGACGGTTTATCAGGTGTACGGCTTATGTGCACTTTAAATAATTGCCATTTAAAAAAAAAAACGAGACCGAGTAATGTTACATTCATTACTAGAAAGGAGACGGAGAGAGGGTGGGGGGTTGCTCGCCCGTTTTCGGTTTTCTCTGCTCAAGCAATCACTGGTGATAGCTTATTTAATTTCCATTTCAGCACACTGCAAACGAAGACGCTTCACTCACAAATCTTTCAAATCAACACAAATGGCTAATTCTCTCTTTTGCAAAGGAAGTTCGGAAAGTCAAATATGAAAAAGCAATCACATGTTCTGCACATGTTCCGCTGCTTAATAATACCAGTGGAGGGGTGAGGGAACCTCTAAACCCAGACAGGCTCCAATACTGGGATTGTTCAAGAACGAAGGCTTTAAACAGGGATTCAGTGAGTTTTATTTGATACCTCTTGTCAACACTGCTGTGCAAATGGATGCAATACCAGATGTCACTGATAATGTATAGTGGCATTATCCCAGTCAGTGTTGCGGAAACCTGAAATTGTTTGCACACCAAAGTGCTGTTCCATCACTGCTCCTTTCTATAACTGTGTCAAATGAAAGGAGCTGGAGGGTTCCCAAGCAAGGGGAAGGCCCCTTCACGGCATATTGAATAGTGGTCATTGTAAAGAAGGGGAGTGGGCAACACTCCCCTTTCCCCGCTCTTATAAATTCGGTCTATTCTGTCTCCCATCACCTTGTTTCTAGAAATCCTTTCCCCCTCCTCCCCCTCCTCTCCTGCAACTTTCCTTTGGATGGGTCCTATTTTGACGCCTAAATGGTGTTTGGAGAAGCCAGGCTCAAATTCTAAATAGATTCCACAGTTCAACTCCTTTCTTTACTGTCAATTGTTGTCTGTAGTGCACTCGTGTAGTCACAGTTACTGTTCCGTTCACAGTATGTATATTTTTTATTAATATGACAACAATAATGTCAGAAGCGCTTTACAAACCAGGCATCAGAATAGAGGGAAATATGATACAATAGCTGCATCAAACGGAAAAACACATGACAGGAAAATGAATCAATGCCCCGCAGAGCTTACTATCTAAGTCAGGGGTAGTGAACTCCAGTCCTCAAGGGCCACCAACAGGTCAGGTGTTAAGTATATCCCTGCTTCAGCAAAGGTGGCTCAATCTGACTGAGCCACCTGTGCTGAAGAAGGGATATCTTTAACATCTGACCTGTTGCTGTCCTTGAGGACTGAGTTGGCCACTCCTGCTCTAATTGGTATGTTGGGAGATGGGAGGAGTAAGTTCAGTGGAGGCCAGTGCCTGACCAAAAGTAATGGCGAGTGTCTCTATGGGTGTGGGGAGATGCAGTCATCATGGGTCCAGACTGGTCAAATTGTTGTTATCGCCATCATCATGACCATAACTCCATCAACCAATCATAACTCTTTCCATCGCAACATCCATTACTCCATCCATCAATCCATCCCTCCATCCATCACTCCCTCCAGCCATCACTTCCCCCATCATTCCATCCATCACTTCCTCCATCACTCCCTCCATCACTCCCTCCATCACTCCCTCCATCACTCCCTCCATCACTCCCTCCCTCCCTCCCTTCCTCCCTCCATCACTCCCTCCATCACTCCCTCCATCACTCCCTCCATCACTCCCTCCCTCCCTCCCTCCCTCCATCACTCCCTCCATTACTTCCTCCCTCCATCACTCCCTCCCTCCCTCCCTTCCTCCCTCCATCACTCCCTCCATCCATCACTCCCCCATCATTCCATCCATCACTCCCTCCATCACTCCCTCCCTCCATCACTTCCTCCCTCCATCACTCCCTCATCACTCCCTCCCTCCATCACTCCCTCCATCACTCCCTCCATCACTCCCTCCATCACTTCCTACATCACTCCCTTCCATCACTCCCTCCATCACTCTCTCCATCACTCCCTCCATCACTCCCTCCCTCCATCACTCCCTCCATCACTTCCTCCCTCCATCACTTCCTCCATCACTCCATCCATCACTCCATCCATTACTCCAACATGTTCCATAGCACAGCGGATAGTGAAGACAATAACAAAAACATTACAATATTGACATACAGTGATACAGCAGGTGAGGAGAGCCCTGGTCCCCAGAGCATACAATCTGAAATGCTTTATTAAGTAGTTGTGTTTAAGAATTGTCTGTGTCTGTAAATATCCTACGTGCTGTGTGCCGTGCACTATACTGTAATTGTGACGCACTTTGGGAGAAAATCGCTATCTTACTATATATTTCTGAAAGCATTGTATGTGTCCCTGTCTGCACTGTCCCTAGCGGCAATCTGATTGGTCCCTTGGCCCGCAGGCCCCCGCACACCTCTCATTGGCCTGAGGCGGAGTGATGGGCCAAAGGTCCAACACACACACACACACACCTCTTACCCGCCAGTCCCGGAGGCTCCGCGCTTCCTCCCCGAACATCAGCCTGAAATCCAACTCATCACAGCCGCAGTGCGCGGCGCTCATCGGGACCCGCGCGCACCTCCTCCTCTCCCCGGGTCTCCCGGTTTCCCGCGCTTTTTCCTCTCCCCACCCCCCGGCGCTGCTACAGTCAGCAGGGGAGCGGAGCGAGCGCCCGGGACACAGCGGGGGACTCTCACCTCACCACGGCTCTCAATTGTGTGCACGCGCCGCGCGCCCCCGTGCTCTCCTCCTCCCCAGGATGCCGCTGTGTTCGCTCCCCGCACTCTCCGCACTTTGACCCGCCCGCCGTGGGTGGCAGGATGTCTCGCGTGGAATATCTGCCTCCCTGGTGGGTGTACTGGCTGCACGGGTTCCCACACCTGCAGCTCTCCCTGCGGCCCGGGGGCAGCGACTTCAACCCCACAGACAGCGCCTACCGGCAGGTCAGTGCCACCCGCGGCCTGTGTGCAGGGGGTGTGTAAGTGCCACGGCCTTTGTACAGTACGTGAGTGGGTCTGTCCTTAGCCTGGTAGTGGGTGCAGCTCTGTCTGTGGGACAAGGTGCAGCCTGTGGCTGTGAACTTCCCTGTGTCAGTGGGTGCAGCCTGTGGCTGTGATGCCCCTGTGTCAGTGGGTGCCTGTGATGCCCCCGTGTCAGTGGGTGCCTGTGATGCCCCCATGTCAGTGGGTGCCTGTGATGCCCCCGTGTCAGTGAGTGCCTGTGATGCCCCCGTGCCCCTCCCTGCCCTTTTCCCCCCACCCCTCCCTGCCCTTTGCCCGCCGCCCCTCCCTGCCCTTTGCCCCCCCACCCCTCCCTGCCCTTTGCCCCCCCCGCCCATCCCTGCCCTTTGCCCCTCCCTGCCCTTTGCCCCCCGACCTTTGCCCTCCACGCCCCAAAGTCCCCCCCCGCCCTTCCACACCCCTCCCCCCCCGCCCTTCCACGCCCCTCCCCCCCCGCCCTTCCACTCCATGCCCCCGGCCCTTCCACGCCCGGGCAACGCCGGGTATATCAGCTAGTATGAAATAAAGTTATAATTATCTTTGGCTGTCCTTGGATCTCACCAGCCGCACAGCGTTACCTCACGCAACCGCCACTCCGACTACATGTGTGAACGTGCGCGCACCCCCAGAGGACACTCCTGTGCTACCGCCATAAGCCAGGACACTCTTTGTAATTTCCTGCAGGACATGAATAAATGGCACATTCACACACATGTAGTCGGAGCAGCGGTCGTGTGAGGTAACGCCGTGCGTCTGGGGAGATACAAGGACATTTAAAGATAATAATAATACCTTTAATTGATATAGCGATTTTCTCCCAAAGCATGTCACAATTACAATATAGCGCGCGGTACGCAGCACATAGGAATGGTACAGACAGTCCCTGCCCAGAAGAGCTTACAGTCTATGTTTTTGGTGCCTGAGGCACAGGGATAAAGTGGCTTGCCCAAGGTTCCTCTGACTCAAACTCTGTGTCATGGTCAGTGTCTTTACTCACTGAGCTGCTCTTTCTCCCTGATGGTGAAGATGGTATAAGGCGGTGAGCGGTGAGTATTCCAGGCGGCAGATTGCCGGTGGCGATTTGGTCACGGCCAAATGTCCCATTCTGGATTGATTGATACACAAACAGGGAAAGAGAAAAATAGAATTTAACAGCAGATAAGAACCTCTTTGCCCACCTTGTCTGCCTATTTTTCCACCTGCTGTAAAATCCAAGGCGCTTTTTGGATTCTTGGCTTCCTTTTGTATTTATTTAGGATAACTTTATATCTATACCGAGCATTTTTGAATAGTGGGTTAACCACTACAGATGCTTTACTCATAAAAAATCTCAAGTGAAAAAGTTATACAGTTTCTGCTGCACAGACAGAGGAGACTTTATACCACGCTGCTGATCTGACATTTTCTGGGTAGGAGTCTTTCCTGGCCTATAATTACTTTTAGTGACCCTTACACAGTGCTGTGCTCTCAAGGAAAACACAAGGTTTTCTTCACAGCCTTCACATGACAACTATGGATAAATTGATACTCAGGCATACTTTGAAGCCCCTGTGTGTTTGTTACTCTCTTTAAAATCCTATTTGTTCAGGATATTGGTTAAAGTAGTAAAAGCAGATAGGAAAAACCTGCATGTGTCTTACAGAGTGAGAGATGTTCCACCCTAACACTATCTAGTTGCTCTGCAAGGAGACCATAAAGCCTCCATAATGGTAATTGACTTGAGTATGTACCACATGGTTT